>NC_133372.1:24914514-24946132 GCF_049309525.1 Garra rufa | reverse complement strand
GAAGGTGTGTGTCCCATTACATCTGGCGTAAAAGTAACACAGCATTTCAGAAAAAGAACATCATACCAACAGTGAAATATGGCGGTGGTAGTGTGATGGTCTGGGGCTGTTTTGCTGCTTCTGGACCTGGAAGACTTGCTGTGATAAATGGAACCATGAATTCTGCTGTCTACCAAAAAATCCTGAAGGACAATGTCCAGCCATCTGTTCGTGACCTCAAGCTGAAGTGAACTTGAGTTCTGCAGCAGGACAATGATCCAAAACACACCAGCAAATCCACCTCTGAATGGCTGAAGAAAAACAAAATGAAGACTTTGGAGTGTTCTAGTCAAAGTCCTGACCTGAATCCTATTAAGATGCTGTGGCATGACCTTAAAAAGGCGGTTCATGCTCGAAAACCCTCCAGTGTGGCTGAATTACAACAATTTTGCCTAGATGAGTGGGCCAAAATTCCTGCACAGCGCTGTAACAGACTCATTGCAAGTTATCGCAAACGCTTGATTGCTGTTGTTGCTGCTAAGTGTGACCCAACCAGTTATTAAGTTTAGAGGGCAAACACTTTTTCACACAGGGCCATGTGGGTTTGGATTTTGTTTTCCCCTCATAATAAAAAACTTCATTCAAAAACTGCATGTTGTGTTTACTTGTGTTATCTTTGATTAATATTTAAGTTTGTTTGATGATCTGAAACATTAAAGTGTGACAAACATGCAAAAAAAAAAAAAAAAATTCAGGAAGGGGGCCAACACTTTTTCACACCACTGTACCTATTGGTTTGAATATTGCATCTCGTGAAATCCTTCCCACGGGTGCGTTTTTGTCATGAGTTCAGGTAGCATCAAACAGTGTATAACCGGCACTGATTATAACGGGTTTTTTTTTTTGTTTTGTTTTGTTTTTTTAGATTGCTTAAAGTCGCCCTAGACTGAAGTCAGTTAGTAATTTTGTTTATTTCAGCAGAATATAATAATACTTTTAATATAATTACTTTTTCAAATAAGTAACGACAGTTACTTTTTCCCCCGATTTATTGATTAAAAGCTCTCCTGTCCCTATGTTGAAAGAAATTGTAAGTAAGATGCTACTTTAGTTCTTGAATAAATGTGAACATGCATTAATTCACCTCACTCATCTCACTTAAAAACACATACAGTATTCTACAAAATGAATAAAAACAGTGAAATTCAACGCAAACCTACAATAATTAAATATGTTAAATAATACAAATATCCTTTATGTATTTAATCCCATTTTATTAACCAATGTCTTTGCTGCCGACTTTCGATGATCCAATTCATCCATACTAATAGGCAAAAATTACTCTAGATAATCATTTGTTTTCCTTTTTTATTGCTGAAGAGTTCCTTTTTTTTCTTCTGCGGTCTACTGTACAGAGGTGAATTTACTTTTCTCTAAGCCTGAGGCTTTTGGTGTAAAAAGGCTTTTATATTTGCCAAAAATAGAACTTTTTATATTAAAATACAAACAAGCAAACCCTGCCCAGATTTAAAAAGTAACGCAAAAGTATCGTAATGCATTACTTTCCATAAAAAGTAACTAATTACGTTGCTTAGTTACTTCTTTTTAGGTAGTAACTCAATATTGTAATGCATTACTTTTAAAAGTAACTTTCCCCCAACACTGCTAATTTATGCTGTCTAAACCACAGAAAAAATGTGTGGAAGCTGCTACAGTAAATCATGTAGAGAAGGACTTAGTAAGCAGGAAAGAGTGCAATATTTTGACAAACTAAAGTTAGTAGGTGGTAAATATATGTCAAGCAGTATTAATTAAGATATTAGCCTATTATTTTACATGCCTGACTGAAAATGATTAAGAACAAACACGAACGTTGTCAAGATTTTTGCCCTGGAAATCCTGATTCAGTTTAGCCGATCACAAACACCTTTTGAACCTCAGTTTTTTGCACTCTTTTCCTTGACTTGTTATAACTTTTGGCAGTCTATAGTACTAATATTTTTTTTCCGGTCCGACTGATTAGTACAGCCCAAAACATGACAATAATTGACCATTTGCAGCAAAATATACAAATTTCATCCGGTTCTGTGGCATTGTTTACATTCAGTTCTGCCAATATGGCCGATTGATGACGCATCATGAAAACACTACTGCAGGCCAAATTATGAGAAACAGAAACAATTACTTCATTGAGGCTACGCAGTATTTAGTTAAGATTACCTTACCTCCTGATCTGAGTCATTCGTTCTTTTGTCACATCTCCTTAAGCTGAAGCTATGCAGTCTGTCCTGAAAAGAGAATTGATTAGTTTATCTCTCGAGTCTTTGGTTTCAAGTCATTGGTTCATCCTGTGACAACCCCATAGGCTATATGCAGTCTGTACCAGAAACAGAACATTTTAGGTACTACTATATATCTTTAAGGTACTAATATGCACCCTTAGTGCATAAATAAGTTAAATAAGGTACAGAAATGTACCTTTTAAAAGGATACTGCCACAGTGACAGCTTTTGTACCTTTTTCCTGAGAGTGTGTGAGCCATTTGCACAGCCAATTTGACTAACTGTAAATGCTTGTTATGGTTTAAATGTTCACTTAAGATAGCCAAATTGTCTGTGAATTCCACTTCGCAGGGCACATTTGGGTGAATGGAACATACCTGTTGTCTTCCTGGCCCTCAGTATCCAGGTTCAAGTCACAAGCAGGTGGCCGAGAGGAGTTGTGGCGACATAGCACTGCTGGCCGTGCATAATGAAGTGCACCTGATGCTTGTTCTGCCTTGTCACCACTGCCATAAATCCAGCATTGTGTCTTTTGCAAAGATTTGTTTTCCCATGTATGCCCCAAGTGTAGTGTAGAGTCAGGGCACAGATATATTTCATTATTTTTAGACTTAAATGTTTTTTGCTGTCCATCTACCTTTATTATAATTTTTAAGGTCATAGTCAAAAACAACTTAGACTTTTTTTTTGCATATTGTGCACAACCCAACATAAACAAGCTCATCCACAAATCAACCACATTGACATGAATGCTGGGATACACTTTCACATCCTAGGTTATTAATGTTTTTAATTAATAGCATTTAATGTTAAGTTACATTAGCTTCCACTGCTGTTGCCTCAGTTCCTGCACCCATAAAATTACTTGTACAGCCATAGCCTAATTTAAACATCTTATAAGAAAATTAATTAACTAAACATCCTTTTTTATCCCATAATTTAAGGGATAGTTCACCCAAAAATAAAATTACCCCATGATTTACTTACCCTCAAGCCATCCTAGGTGTAGGTCTACAGGTGCTGGTCATATAATTAGAATATCTTCAAAAAGTTGATTTATTTCACTAATTCCATTCAAGAAGTGAAACTTGTATAATGTATACATTCATTCCACACAGACTGATATATTTCAAGTGTTTATTTCTTTTATTTTGGTGATTATAACTGACAACTAATGAAAACCCCAAATTCAGTATCTCAGAAAATTAGAATATTACTTAAGACCAATTCAAAGAAAGGATTTTTAGAAATCTTGGCGAACTGAAAAGTATGAACATGAAAAGTATGAGCATGTACAGCACTCAGTACTTAGTTGGGGCTCCCAGGTTGCTCTAATAGTGGCCTTCAGCTCTTCTGCATTGTTGGGTCTGGCATATCACATCTTCCTCTTCACAATACCCCATAGATTTTCTATGGGGTTAAGGTCAGGCGAGTTTGCTGGCCAATTAAGAACAGGGATACCATGGTCCTTAAACCAGGTACTGGTAGCTTTGGCACTGTGTGCAGGTGCCAAGTCCTGTTGGAAAATGAAATCTGCATCTCCATAAAGTTGGTCAGCAGCAGGAAGCATGAAGTGCTCTAAAACGTCCTGGTATACAGCTGCATTGACCTTGGACCTCAGAAAACAAAGTGGACTAACACTAGCAGATGACATGGCACCCCAAACCATCACTGACTGTGGAAACTTTGCACTGGACCTCAAGCAACGTGGATTCTGTGCCTCTCCTCTCTTCCTCCAGACTCTGGGACCCTGATTTCCAAAGGAAATGCAAAATTTACTTTCATCAGAGAACATAACTTTGGACCACTCAGCAGCAGTCCAGTCCTTTTTTTTTGTCGAGACGCTTCTGACCCTGTCTGTTGTTCAAGAGTGGCTTGACACAAGGAATGCAACAGCCGAAACCCATGTCTTGCATACATCTGTGCATAGTGGTTCTTGAAGCACTGACTCCAGCTGCAGTCCACTCTTTGTGAATCTCCCCCACATTTTTGAATGGGTTTTGTTTCACAATTCTCTCCAGGGTGCGGTTATCACTATTGCTTGTACACTTTTTTTCTACCACATCTATTCCTTCCCTTTGCCTCTCTATTAATGTGCTTGGACACAGAGCTCTGTGAACAGCCAGCCTCTTTTGCAATGAACTTTTGTGTCTTGCCCTCCTTGTGCAAGGTGTCAATTTGGACAACTGTCAAATCAGCAGTCTTCCCCATGATTGTGTAGTCTACAGAACTAGGCTGTATCTGAAATCACCCCCTATACCCTCATTCACTATTCCCTACATTAGTCCACTCATTCAGTCCACTTGAAGGAGTGAGTGAAAACGAGTGAGTGAATTCGGACACTGAGTGCACCGGAAGGACTGCCGCTTTTGCATAGTATTGCTTACTGTTTAACAATCATTTAAAACGGACAGTTCGAGTAGTAAGATTAAAGGATTTATCTTGAACTATGTCAAGGAGTTTACATATAAACCCTGGTTAAACAATTTAATAATCAATTTACAACGAATTTGTACCCGTGTTGTATGCTGTATTACGCAGTGGACAAGCGAATGGATGGATGATTCAGCTGTGGGCGCCATCGTCTGGCGAGACGCGGGAATTCAGTGGGCGCGCGACTCTCACAGTGCATTATGGGTTATCTCTAGCTGTTGACATCGGTTGTACACTCGTTTTTGCGGTGCATTGTGGGATTGAATGAGTGCACTCGGGAACGTTCACTATGGTTTCGAACACCACTTAAAATGGCTGTCCCCTCAAATAGTGCACTATTTGAGGGTATAGGGGGCGATTTCGGATACAGCCCTAGACTGAGAGACCTTTTAAAGACCTTTGCAGGTGTTTTGAGTTAATTAGCTGATTAGAGTGTGGCATCAGGTGTCTTCAATACTGAACTTTTTCACAGTATTCTCATTTTCTGAGATAGTGATTTGGGGTTTTCATTAGTTGTCATTTATAATCATCAAAATTAAAAGAAATAAACACTTGAAATATATCAGTCTCTGTGGAATGAATGTATACATTATACAAGTTTCACTTCTTGAATGGAATTAGTGAAATAAATCAACTTTTTGAAGATATTCTAATTATATGACCAGCACCTGTATATGACTTTCTTCTTTCGGGCGAATGCAATCAGAGTTACATTAAAAATGTCCTTTTCCAAGCTTTATAATGGCAATGAATAGTGGTCGAGATTTTGAAACAAAATAAAGTGCATCCATCCATCATAAAAAAGTGTTCTACATGGCTCCAGGGGATATAGGGGAATAAAGGCCTTCTGAGCAGAATTGATGAATTGCTGTAAGAATAATATCCATATTAGGTGTACCATAAGATCCGATGACAATATGCTAGTCTCTTTTCCTTTGTTTTAAGCAAAGGAAAAGTCTCTTCTTAGATTATATTGAAATCCTCTGACAGTTTTCTTTACAAATCCTTGTTTTGTACTTCTAAATCACTTTTTACAGTATGATGCCATTATACTGCTTGGAAGATTTTATTTGTATTCTTCTGAAAGAAGAAAGTTATATACACCTAGAATGGCTTGAGGGTGAGTAAGCAATGGCGTAATTTTATTTTTGGGTGAACTATCCCTTTAACTTCAGCTTGTTCTAGAATGTCTTCTGAAAGGGTGTTTGATGTTTGATAACAGTGAATCTTGGAATGTTTCTATTTAGAGCTTGGAATGTTTCTGGTCAAGGTAAAAACAGGTTACAGAACCCCAATGCCAAGCCTCATAAAACAGCAATAACTTTTCCAGCAACGCATTTTGGATGGGACTAGGTATATTGATGAATGAATAAAGGTTTAAAAATAGAGGGCTAAGACAGCAAATATGTAACTGTTATTTATAAAACAAAGAGGTTATATTTTTAGGTTTTAAAGCATTCCTGGGAGGCACTGACTTTCAATGACAAAAAAATGACTTCAGAAAGGCCAACTATTTCAAAGAAATTTTAAAATATTCAAACTTATAAAATGTAAATCTAATGTTTTTTTGTCCAGGGGGTACATTTCTGAGGTTCATTTCTTATTAAAGGTGCCATAGAATGGAGAACTGTATTTTCCTTGGCATAGTTGAATAATAACTGTTCTGTACATGGACATGAGATACCGTGAGTCTCAAACACCATTGTTTCCTCCTTCTTATACAAATCTGGTGTTTGCAAAAGACCACTGAAAAATAGGCTAATCCTAACACAACAGAGACTATTACATAATAGTCTCGCGATCATTAATAGTTACGCCCCCAACATTTGCATAGCCGAATCATCAGAAGTTCTGCAGCTAGGCTATTGTGAAAAAACAAAGTGAGGACAATAGAGAAAATGGCAGATCACGGGAATAAATGTTATGTTCCAGGTTGTGCAGGAGATGTTAAGTACAGGGATGGTTGGTGTCTGTACTGTAACTTACTCAGAAAGCCAAGGAAAACAAATGAGGCGATCTAATAAAATAAGGCGAGCCACTGAAGGGACATGGTTAGCTTACTGCTAGCGGTAGCCTGTTACATTGCAGTACATAAGATTTGACTTACCACATAAACAGAGTAAGGAGAGATGACTGCGCGGACGATGGAGAATGATTTACAGATCCTAAACATCACTAACAAGCATTTAAACGTATGTAGTAAGTACTGCCGCTGTAGTATAGCGTTACACGGAGCACATGCGATCTCAAGAGCGAAAGTAAAATGATCGTGCATTCAAAACAGCAGTTTCAATGAACCGCATATTAGTAGCGGCTCGAGCTCCGTGATTAAATAAATATTTTCCTCCATGTGGGAGCTACTGAATGAGCCGCTCTGTGAAACAGCCAATCAGAGCAGAGCTCCTCATTATTATTCATGAACCTTCTAAATAAGGTCTAGGGAAAAATCGGTTGTAAATGGACCTGTAAAACCATTTCTGGAGAATTTTTGCCCTTTCTTATGCCATATACCTTCTATGTAGGTATCAGATAATAATTTAAAATATTGTATCAATGCATGCTATGGCAACTTTAAACAATTAAGAAGTATTTATGATATGTACATTTTTAGTAAAACGATGCATACCTACAATACAAACATGTCTTTCTTATTCTTCTGTACATACCAACCAAACGCAACATAGGCTCCTTGGAAATACGTGCCTCTATATACATTTCTGCAAAACTGAAAAAACCTAAATGTATGAATCACTGCAGTTTCCAGTTGAAATGAACACTAGATGCAGTAAAATCCCAACAACTTTTATTCATTTTCACACAAAGTAGGATGTATAGATGCAGAGTTTTGATTAATAAAGCCTAATTTTCACAAAGTTACAGAAGTTTTGGCTTCAAAACAATTTTAACATTCTGAGCGATTTGAAAACTGATATTTTTTAACTTTGTCATCACATATACACTATCATATGCATGAGTTTTCTAATTTAGTAGGTTTGCTCTGTAGCTCACATGATACGGTGTTGCACTTGAGTAATGACAAGCTCCAGCACGAACTCGGTGAAACTTTGATTAGACAAAACAGCTCAAATCTGCATAAGGAAGTTAAAATAGCATGGCTGCATCAACCAATGCATTTTTATATCACTTTTGCATTTGTTAACAGTATCGGGTAGGTTTAGGATTGGGTTTGGTGTAGGGGATATTTCCAACACGATAGAGCATTAACCTTTAGCGACACTCCCCGGATATACAAATTCTGAACAGCCGCAATACGTACTTCAAGTAGCATATTAAAAAACGCAGCAATACGAGCCTGTACCAACATAATAAAAATTAGCCACGGTCATATATTGAACGTGTGTTTTAGCATTTAACTTTGAAACTGCTGTAAAACATGGAGTAAGGTATGTATATACAGTGTTGCTGAAATGTATATAGAGGCACGTATTTTCATAAGCCTGGGTTGACCAAACAAGTTACATGACCATGATTTTAGTTGCTATAGTTACAAAACCTTCTCTGGTGAACGTGACTTCTGTTCATAAGTGTTTGTTGGCCGACAGGTAAATTAAATTTTAAATTAAAACTAAATTGTTTATCATTACTGAAATGATTGAAAACCTTACATTTTTGGTTTGACTTCTGTTACGGCAAGGCTTCGAACCTTATTTAATTTGCACCCTGATGGAAGATCCCTGCAAGTCCCTGCATCCATATTCCATCATCTAATGGAAAGCCTTCCCAGAACGAAAGCTGTTATGGCAGCACAAGGAGGACCGATTCTCTATTAATGCCAATCATTGGACGTTAGGGTGTCCACATATAGTACTTCTGGTCATATAGCGTATATCTACCTATAAAAATGAGACCTGGTAAATGGGCTCATAACATTCAGAGAGTATTTGTGTGTAAAAAGTATTTTTAGTTAGTGAGACAGACAGATGCAGAGGCCACATTATGCTCATTATTGCATTATTCTAATTTCATAAATCCTTATGTGGCTGCACTTAATGGTTAGCCAGCGTGAGCACAAACTGTGGGAGTTAAACCTCCTCTATGTGGAACAGCAGTCAGGTGTGCCGGGGGAATGTGGGTATGAGCGAGAAAACATGTTCCTACAAGAAATCTCATCCGGACATGAATTGCCTTGACCTTTCAGTTGCTAGGGTGCACTGTTAATTCTAATATGTAACTATGACAACCCCCGCCTCTGCGAGCTGCTATGACGCACTGGCCAAATCGATAGCACGTTGTTCGTAAATGTGCCCTGGCCTAACCTCTGGGTTCTTCAATTTATTTTCATTCACACTGCCTCACACACACACACGGAGCCAGACAAGTCATCACTTAGCAGTGGCTTGCTTTTCTGCTCATCACAGACATTATCTCAAGGATGTTTTCTACAGCAATCAGAGGCTCAGCGTGCGATTGGTTCTGTCCTATTATTCGGAGTTGTTGTAACTCACCGACACAAGTGGCTTCCTTTTATTTTTGAGAAATACTCCTACAGCCGATCGATAGGCTGCAGAGGGGGATCCATTCGGGAGCAGAAATTCCAGCCAAAATCTCGATTGTGTTTCAGTCTCATCCGACGCTTTGAAATCGAATGCACTTCATTGATAGTGAGTAGAACAGATGAAACAGTGCAAGTGTTTAATATTGGAATCTTGAGTGAGCCCCTTCAGTGACACAGCTTTAAAAGATCCAAATCGCTTCATGCCTTGGGGGTCACGCTGTCAACATTTCAGAAAAGACATGCTTAAATATTCCTGACACCTTTTATCCTGCAGACTAGAGTGCATCTCAATGTTCTAAAAGGCTAGCTTCAGATGCGTTACGTTGGCTTTGCGGGAACACATCGGATCTTGTCAAGTCTTGTTAATTATTCAGCTGACGAGTGAAATGGTATCATCTTGGCCCTCGTGTTTTTCTGTCCTGCTTTGTTAGTTTTTTTTTCCACCTTCATCCCTCTGTCACGTAAGCAAAGGTTTGTCACTTCTGTCATTTCTGCAATTAGATTACACATGAAGTTGTTTCTCGAACATAGAAGGAGCATTTGATGGGTTTAATTGGACATTCACTGCCTAAAATCGACTTGGCAGCTGTAAGCCCCCTGAACCCTTTGCCCTGTTAAAGTTTAATGGTGTCTCTGGGGGCGATTCTGATTTCCGTGTTGTGCTGGTTACTCGTATCCCATGCTGGCCATGCGTGTTTGGCATGCTCCTCAACTTCATGGTAAATCATTCAGAAGCTACATGATCAAAGACATCTGAAGATGTAGAGAGCGGTTTAGGGTTGCACAGTAAAGTGTTTCGTTCATCTCTTTTCCCAGCCGCGTGGCAGACTCCATACTTAAAAACCAATGGTGTGGATTAATCTCTACATTACACCTTGGAAGTTCTGATATAGAGGATGACATGAGGATGACATGAGGGGGAGTAAATGATTTTTGGAAGAATGATCGCTTCAAGTGGGGTCAAGGCACCAACTAGACGTGCACATATTTACTAGTCTAATGAGTTGTTTTGCTATTTTTGAGAGCTTTGATTTACTGTTTAATCCCTCACAAAACCTCATTTTGATCACGAGTGCTTTAATGTTAAACAGCCTTTGTTTTCCCTTTTACTGACATCTCGTGGAAGGGTGTTGCGGAATGCCTCTGATGTGAACTCAAAGTGCCTGTTCAATGATTGGTTGTGTTTTCTGATTGAAGCTGCATTTTGTCCAACAGGATGAGAAAAGCGCTTCAGGCTCAAAGCCTGGAGGAGGATTTAAGTAAGGAGCGTATTCCAACACACACGCTCGCACACGTGTATGCATATGTGCCCTGGCGCTGGACTCGTGTCTTCATTTTTGGCCTCCAACATTTTGGGAGCACGCTGCGTAAATATCTTCAACTGTCAGAGAGTTAAAGAAAGAGAGGAAAACTGTCACTGCTATGGACAAGAAATGAGCTGTTGAGTAACAGTCTAAAGGTTAAAGTAATAAAGAGAGAAGAAATCATACTTTCTTAATGACTCATCTTTTGTGTATGAGTTGTCAACAACACAGAATCATTTCTTTGGTACATGTTTATCTGTATGTGTGTTTTGTAGGTCACTGTATACCTGTTGTAATAGTGGAGTTGTCCCTTTTCATGTTCCTGTGCTCAGTTCTGGCCTGACTCCAGGGTACAACTTGTACTTGGCTTTAAACGATGGCCAAATTATGACATCTATAAAACACACACAAACCATGCAGCCAAAATAAAATGAGAACAGTAAGTTAAAAGAATAGTTCACCCAAGAATGAGATTTCTGTCATCCTTTAATCACTATGATTTATCTCTTCCTCCTTCTCTTCTTCGCAACTGGCCAGAGTTGGAAGTTGGGGACAGTTTTTCAAAAGTTATGCATCACATGGTTTGTTATTCAACGCTTTAGTAGCCAAAACTTCAACACTGGAATACGAATTGCATTCAGGGTCATGAAAGGGGCCAGCGAAGTGTCAAAACATGTCTTAAAAAGAGTTTATAATGTTTGCTTTTTTCAGGAATTCTAGTTCATCAAGTTCTTCTGTTTTTACCATATGAATCGTTTCAGTAATTCTATCACTCCTAATTGTTTTAAACATCTTTATAAGATTTTTTTTGTAAATGTAAATGTCGAATACAGAAAGCTGTCTTTCCTGTTGAATTCTTGGTCTATTTGCAGCAGACTTAATACAATTATTCCCCTGCCGTGACCTATTTAAGCCAAGACTGCTGCCAGCCATTAGTGTTATGAGAATTCACTAAGTTGCAACGTTGATGGGTTCTGAGAGGTTGTATTTTTCAAGTACACACGTAGGTGGAGGTTCAGAGACCTACTGTTTGTCATCATTTAAACTGTATTTTTTCTGTTGCTATGGAAACATGCTTCCTTTTTTACCCTTTTATGAAATGGATTTGCTGCACCTCAGAGCATCCTTGTTGCTCGATGAGAATACAGGTATGAATTAAGTCTGGTTCAGTACTTGTCCTCTGCTTTTATGCAGTATTAACTGGTTAATAGACAGCGGGAATTAAGATTAATTAACTGTTTATGGCTGAAATGATAAACCACGGAACTGACTCGCCTTTACAGTGCTAACATAGGCCAAGAAACAATACCTACCTTTATGTGTAGTAGTTTCCCTAAGTTGGAATAATACAGAGCCAGTTAAAAGCTGAAACGCATACCAGCTAACAAACACAATTTCAACTGCTTTAACAATTTGATTGCTGTTGCTGTAATTAAACAGAAATCAGGGTCTCTATTTGACTGGATGTGTGTATACAACCTAGTAAGATTGCTCTAATTTCACAGGGCATCATTCCCTTGGCTCTCTGGAATCTTGGAATTAATAATGACTTATGCTTCAGGAAATTCCCGGTTCTTTATCTCCTCCCAAAGGGCAGAAACTGGTCAGCAGATGGTTTCAAATATAGCAACATGACCAGATTCTTGGTTTATTGCAATCATACTTTGATTTAGGCTTTGCTTTGATATCATATGACTCGTGTTGACTAAAAGTCACGGTAAGAAAAGAAGAAAAATCAGGATACAGATTTTATGACTGTCTTGTGAATGATATTCATTGAAGAAAAAAGACAAATGGTACACTAAACAATAGCTATACTTAAGCAATATCACACAGCCAGAGTGCTGTTTTCAATATCAGCATGTAAGTAATCCAGACAAGCAGCATGGATATTGCTTTTATACAAAATTATCAATTTACATGGCCAATTGAGTTACTTGTCTACTTTTGAGCCGACAATGAAATTCCATACTAGCAATGCGAACCCTTTGCATCTATGCAACACACTGTGGCATTTCAATCCTGAATGAATCAGTGGTTTAAAATGGTGATGTGAATGACTCATTGAGTCACTCATAAAGACTTGTCACTAGTCGCCACCTATGGTGTAATGATAAGTCACTGCACAATGCACAGACTGGAAGTCTGTCTGGAACACACAAACACTGACAAGCACATACAAAGAGTAAAAACTGCAAAAAGTGCACTAACTAAAAGTTTTCCCTCAATATACTCCTAAATTGCTGCTTATTGATAGCAAGTCTGGTTCTAAAAGGTTCTTTATTGGCATTGATGGTTCTATGAAGTACCTTGAACATCCATGGAACCTTTCAAATGCAGAAAAGGTTATTAACAGTTGAAAAAAGGTTATTTAAAAAAAAAAAAAAAAAAAAAAAAAGGTGCATCTCAATAAATTAGAATGTCTTGGAAAAGTTAATTTATTTCAGTAATTCAACTCAAATTGTGAAACTCGTGTATTAAATCAATTCATTGCACACAGACTAAAGTAGTTTAAGTCTTTGGTTCTTTTAACTGTGATGATTTGGCTCACATTTAATAAAAACCCACCAATTCATCTCAATAATTTAGAATACTTCATAAGACCAATAAAAAGAACATTTTTAGTGAATTGTTGGCCTTCTGGGAAGTATGTTCATTTACTGTACATGTACTAAATACTTGATAGGGGCTCATTTTGCTTTAATTACTACAGGTTTCTTTGACAGTGGCCTTCAGCTCATCTGCATTTTTTGGTCTGGTGAGTTTGCTGGCCAGTCAAGCACATCAACATCATGGTCATTTAACCAACTTTTCGTGCTTTTGGCAGTGTGGGCAAGTGCCAAATCCTGCTGGAAAATGAAATCAGCATGTTTAAAAAGCTGGTCAGCAGAAGGAAGCATGAAGTGCTCTAAAATTTCTTGGTAAACGGGTGCAGTGACTTTTCAAAAAAGACAGTGGACCAACACCAGCAGATGACATTGCATCCCAAATCATCACAGACTGTTGAAACTTAACACTGGACTTCAAGCAACTTGGGCTATGAGCTTCTCCACCCTTCCTCCAAACTCTAGGACCTTGGTTTCCAAATGAAATACAAAACTTGCTCTCATCTGAAAAGAGGACTTTGGACCACTGGGCAACAGTCCATTTCTTCTTCTCCTCAGCCCAGGTAAGACGGTTCAGGAAAGTCTTTTCAAGTGGAATATGACTGTAGCCAAATTCCTTGACACGTCTGTGTGGTGGCTCTTGATGCCTTGACCCCAGCCTCAGTCCATTCCTTGTGAAGTTCACCCAAATGCTTGAATCGATTTTGCTTGACAAGCCTCTTAAGGCTGCGGTTCTCTCAGTTGGTTGTGCCTCTTTTTCTTTCACACTTTTTCCTTCCACTCAACTTTCTGTTAACATGCTTGGATACAGCACTCTGTGAACAGCCAGCTTCTTTGGCAATGAATGTTTGTGGCTTACCCTCCTTGTGAAAGGTGTCAATATTTGTCTTTTGGACAACTGTCAGATCAGCAGTCTTCCCCATGATTGTAGATGTCAAGTATTTTAAGTTGACAATAGCAGTGGCTTCATTTGTGTTGATGTAAAAATCTGTAAATATTTTCACAACCTTGTTTTTAAAGGATAAAATTGTAATAATTAAAATAGCTTTATAGTATTTAGTCTGCACAACAAAAATATCTTTGGCCTATATTTCATTATTCCCTTACAATACATTCAATTGGCCTATATACACTACCAGTCAAAAGTTTTTGAAAAGTAAGATTTTTAATGAAGAAGTCTCTTATGCTTAAAATATTTTTAGTATTTAAAATATCTATTTTCTATTTGAATATATTTTAAAAATGTCATTTATTCCTGTGATTTCAAAAGCTGGACTTTAGCATCATTACTTCAGTCACATGATGCTTCAGAAATCATTCTAATATTTCGATTTGCTGCTCAAAAAATATATATATATTATTATGTTGAAAACAGCTGAGTAGAATTGTTTCTGGTTTCTTTGATGAATATAGTTAAGGCATCTAGAATATGGACATACAGAAAAAGACATTAATATGTGCTTTGTGTACTAGTAACATGCCAATATGTTAGTAATGCCAGGTGGACAACTCTAAGTGGACAAAATCAATCACGTATCAGAGCAGCTTTTCAGCTTACTATTTCTTGAATGTTTATACAAACTTTTATTTGTATTTACTTATTTATTTACTTAAAATTATATTTACTACATAATTTGGTAAAACCTCACACTGGCCCTTATTCCTAAAATGCAAGTAGGCAAGCATGTGTAACGTCTTTATGTTCATTCTCATCATTAATTAAATAGGACAAGTTATGTATGATAATACATTTCCTAATATCCACAAAAAAAATGTATTCTGTTTGTGTTTCATAAATAAGACAATACCTGCAAGTCGCTGCTGTGTTACCAAGAGTCATGTCATCGGGAACAAACCCTTGGGGCTGTGTGTAAACACACACATGTCAGAGTTTCTAAGCCCAGAGGGGCAATAAGCCTCCCACTTTCCTGACCTGCCTGTTAAATTAACTCGTTTCGCTATCAAATCACATGAGCGAGCGATGGGATGGAAACTACAACAGGAAGCAGTCCATCTTCTTGGAGATTCCCCAAATAAGAAGCTCATTTCATGCTCGAGTCATTTAAAATGCAGTCTTACGTTACATAAGCCTACGACTGATTGCTAAATTCTTGGGCTTCTTTTTCATCTCCACATCCTCGACATATCCGAGTCGCTCAGGTTGACAGGTTGCATTTATTAACAACAGGACTAAGAAAGACTGAGGAGGACAGAGAAGACCGCAAGAGGTGTCATTTTTCATCACCCGTGGTAACCTCATCGGTCAGAACAGAATCCGACAAGCATGTCAGAGCAATCTCCTCAGTGCCTATATCTCCGACTTCCCTTTTACTGCTGCCCTGCTCCGCGTCTCACCGCGCATCAGGTCCCAGAGGGCAAAAAGATGTGGAAACACAACAACAGTCAACAAACACAACCCTCACCGGCTGATACCCTCCTTACACCTGTCACAAAACCATTCTACCTCCTGTGATTCTTCATCGCGAGCAAAACAACTTTTAGCTACCCAATCTGATTTCCCAAATAAACGCTCTGAACAATTTTCAAGCTTTTCTCGCCTTTCTGTTCGTTCCAAGCAAACAATACACACGAATCCTAAAGGAAAACTAGGTCACCGGAAGGTTATTTTTAGAGCCTAACACACACTCCTTATAAATGGGCAACCGCAGATGCCGAGTTTCTGTACGAGACATCAGCCCGAATGTATCAGGCGAACATACAGAGAGTCGAGATTTTCAATTTACTGGCGAGTCGAGTTAGCTATTAATCCGGTTTCAAACTTTAATGCCCTCCTGTGGGGATGAGAGGCCATGTCAGAGCATAGCTCGTGTGCATGTGCGTGTGAGGGGAGAGCCGCGTGGATTGTCTTTGATGATCGGGGGACGTGTAAGGATTTGTTAAACCCTCAGTTCTAAGTGGACCCCTGTTTCATCAGCCTCTCGGCTCTTTTCCTGCTGAGGTGTTGTACTTTCACTTTGCTTTAGAAGGAGATACTCTCAAAATGTTTGCAGTCTCATCCAGGTTTTAAGCTGACTGATTAAGAATGAAGCATGCCCCTGCTGAAAAAACCAGAATATGCTGGTTAGGTATGTTTTGGTGCTGGGATGCTGGTTTTAGCTGGTTTATGCTGGTCCTTTGCTGGTTTATGCTGGTCCCTTGCTGGTTTATGCTGGTCCTTAGCTGGTTAATGCTGGTCCTTAGCTGGTTAATGCTGGTCCTTTGCTGGTTAATGCTGGTCCTTAGCTGGTTAATGCTGGTCAATGCTGGTCCTTTGCTGGTTTATGCTGGTCATGTTGCTGGTCAAGGACCAGCATAAACCAGCAAAGGACCAGCATATACCAGCTAAAACCAGCATCCCAGCACCAAAACATACCTAACCAGCATATGCTGGTTTTTTCAGCAGGGCAGGTGAGAATCAGTTGCCGTTGTGCCACACTGTCAGTAACATACTAGGTAAGAGGATCACTTTGTTATACAGTGAAGCTCATTCAGTCATCCAGCACACTGCAACCCCACAGTTAAATACTCCAGCTCTCCAAACACATAAGAATCCCAGGCCCAGTGAAGCGGAATGCAAGTGGGCAACCAGGCTGAAAATGTACTGTAATCCTATAGGCATTGCATGGAAAAAATACAAAAAACAAGAATCCGCTGTTAACTCCACCGAGTTAGCCTTATTCGAACCATTTGGAGAAATTCTTGGACTATTGAGCATTTACATTTCCCATTTGGAGCTCTTCCAAATGTATTGTGTCTGTACAGACTTCCTCATGTTTTGGGGAAATGAGTGTTTGACTTTAATAAAGGAGAACATTGTTCTTTTTACCATTATTTACGCACAGATAACCTCAGATGAAGCGTGCGCGGAGAAACCTGGTTATTTGCATGTCGTTCACGTGCACCGCGAAGAGCAGGTGCAGGTATGTTTGTAGTTTGCCATCGCCGCCGGTTGTATGCTCACATCGACAGAGTTTAACAGCGAGACAAGTGCAGAGGTGTATGGGACCATCTGGACAAAGAAAGAGGGTCAGTAGACTCAGATAACCGCAGGGTAAATAAACCTCTCACAGCAGATCACCCATGAATAAAAGAGAAGTCGTTTATAAAAGAAACTTCCCTGAAAAACACGGTTGTTAATTACTCTGCACCTCGAAACTCAGTGGTTTACACCACCTGACTAGCAAACTTGATTTTCTGTTTGTTTGTTTACTTCAGGGCAAAAAAGGTCAAGTGGAGAGATACCATGTGGGCCAGCCGGAGTGAAATGAGGCAGAAATGCAAAACCTTAAGTCGGATTAGCGCAGATCCGATCAAAGTTGTTGGACTCCTTGAAAAGGGTCAAAATGTCAGTTCTTCACCCAGCGCTGACCTCAAAACAGGCCAGGGTTACAGCAATGATGTGGTCTGAACATATCAGATGCCCCGTGCAACACAACTTTTTTTTCTTCTGGGACTAGGTGCACAGCCTCATAGGTCAAACCAGTCCTACATATGATATTAAATCAGTTTTGAGTTCAGCATTTGGAGGATGAAATATTTCTGCCTCATCAAAGCTTATTTTCATCATTGGACATTTTTAAGGGCAGGGATTAATCATCATGACTCATGAGGGTATTTCATTAGGAATTTAAAGATATGTGCTTCATGGATGGATTTGTTTGACCCATGTCCCCCACAGCAGAGTCAATTCCAAACTTCTAATAGTAATCAGAAAAGATCAGCTCAGCGGAGGCCTGATCCATTCAGGTCAATGAGAGTCAACAGTATATTAGTAGCAGCAGCACTGTATGTCTCGGAGGCAGCTCCAGCGCTCTCTCCCCGGTGTCTGTGGTTTGCCATTAGATCAAACTTGTGAGAACACTGCCACCTGTGCCCATTGCAGGAACTGCTCTTAGATCTGCTTCCTTATAATATGCGTTAGAAATAAGACCAGCTGCAGTTTTCTGACATGGCAAGTATTTGTCTGATTTTACAGAGGTTTTGACTGGAGGTCACGGTTTTGAAAAGAATCAAAATAATAATAAAAGCACGAAGGCTGAGTGCTATTCTCCATTCATGCTTTCATGTCTCTATCTATGGAAATATTGAGAGAGAAAAAAGTATGTCAGGGGTTTCTATTCTTTAGCAGTAAATAGTAACAGATGGTTCTTTTAACATCTTCTGATGTGTAATATTCAAATGAATTCTTATTTATCCTTTCCTATACAAATTATTCTGCAGTGATTCTACAACACATTGCAATTTTGAATCATTTATTAATCTTGGTTAGTGTTAAGTGTTAAGTTAAGCATTTTAAGTTGCAGAAATGAACTTATTATGAATTAATTTGACTTATCAGGTCAAGTCAGGTCACACTTATTTATATAGCAGTTTATGCAATATGAATTATTTCAAAACAGCTTCGCATTAATAAACAGCAGTGTTAATGTTGTAAAATTAATAAATTATGAAACTCAATTTCAGCTACTCTACAGAAAGTAATAGAGTCATTATTCAGCTCATGTTGTCAGTGTCAGTAAAAGTTGTTTCAATTTAGTTCAATAACTGTGTCAGTGTTGCAGAGTTCATCAATTATGAAACAAGTTCAATTCAACTATAAGCATCTCTACAGAAGGCAATAGAGTTCTCTAGCTCAAATCAGTTCAATGTTTATGCATTTCCATCAATGTTGCAAAGTGTCATTATCCGGCTCAGTTCAAATTTTGTTTGCATCTGGCAGCATCTATGAAGTTATGTTGCTAAAATTACTTAATATTAATTTTCTTTTAAACCCTGACTGAGTAAGCCAAAAGCAACAAAATTAAAAATAAGCAAATAAATAACATTAACCTATAGATGAATAAATCATGATACGTTGTTGTCCATTATTTTATCGTGTCACCACCTTCATATTGTAGAGATTTGTTGTTCATTTGCAATCATTTGTCACAATCTGTCACAGCACAGCAGACTAAGTGCCGTCACATCGGCTTGTGCAACATTGTTTACCTTCCTGGACATACTGGCTGACTCTGAGGAGCTGCTGTCAGGAGAGGAACTGTCAGCAGTCATTTGAAAGATGTCTCTCTGTACTCTCTGGTCAAATGTTCTGGCCCTCTATGTTCAGGGATACTGTATCGCTGTGTGCGGTAGCTTGTCTGCCCCTTACTTATCTTTTCCGCTCTAGTGTTGATGTGATGCAGTCAGGAGGAATACAGATGGATGAGCATGAATCCATATCCTCCAGACATATCAGGGCAAGGCCATGGGTGCTGAAGAGGCAGGTTACTGCACGGTCAGAGCCCTGGGAGAAGTGATGATATGGGTGAGAGTGTTAATAGCATAATTAACATTGAGTTAGGCTTCATTTTTTCAGAAATTTGCAGTTTTGCTCCTCTTTACTCAATTCCATTGTCTTCTCTTTTTAACACCTAGGCCTTCACACTAACCTAACATGAGCGATATGAAACATAATATGGCACAAGAAGGTAAGTTTTTACATTCCAAGTTGAATAAATGAACATATTTTAATGTTGATAGTTTGTAGACAAAGCCAGACAGTTTAAAGTATTTTTAAAAGCCTGACTTTTGAAGCTTTTCGGTTCGAAATAGTTAAGTTTTAATGTAGTAGTTTTAAAAGCCAGCAAGATAAATGGACGTATAGATAAAACCAGTTGATTTAGCCAAAAACAGCTTTGAACAACAACAGCTAAACCAAAAAAGCTTAAATCTAGCTAAAACCAGTTGATTTAGGAAAACAAAACTAACTAAAACCAATTAATTCCAGCATATTTGCAACAACAACAAAATCAGCTAAAACCATGTAATTTAGTGAAAATTGATTTAGAAAAAAAACAGCTAAAAATCAGCTAAAACCAGGTAATATAATGAAACCCAGCAAGAAAACGGCTAAAACCAATTTATTAAGAAAAAAAAAAAAACAGCTAAATCAGTTGATTTAGCCAAAAAAAAAAAAAATTACAAACCAGCTAAAATCAGGTAATTTAATGAAAATCAGCAAGAAAACATAACTGGTTGATTTAGCGAAAACCAGCTACGAAAACAAGCTAAATCCAGTGGTTAAAAAAACTGCTTAAACCCAGCTAAAACCATTTGATTTAAAAAAAAAATACATTAATAACCAGCTAAAGCCAATTAAAACCAGTTTATTTAGCAAAAACAATGAGGTAATTTAGCAAAAAAAAAAAAAAAAGCTAAGACCAGTTGATTAAGAAAAAAACAGCTAAATACCAGCTAAAACCAGTTGCTTTAGCCAACAACAACAACAATAAAAAAAAACTTACAAAAATCTGGTAATTTATTGAAAACCAGCAAGAAGAGATAACTGGTTGATTTAGAAAAACAGCTAATAACTATCTAAAACCAGTTGATTTAGTGAAAACCAGCTAAAAACCAGCTAAATCCAGTTGTTTAAAAAAAAACTTAAACCCAGCTAAAACCAGTTGATTTAAAATAATAATAATAATAATAACCAGCTAAAAATTAAAACCAGTTGATTTAGAAAGAAACAAATAAATTTAGTAATTTATTGAAAACCAGCAAGAAGAGATAACTGGTTGATTTAGAAAAACAGCTAATAACCAGCTAAAACCAGTTGATGTAGCGAAAAACTGCAAAAAAAAACTAGCTAAAATCAGTTGATTAAGAAAAAACAGCTAAAACCAGTTGCTTTAGCACAAACCAGCTAAAATTAGCTAAAACCAGTTGATTTAGCCAAAAAAAACAGCTAAAATCAGGTAATTTAATGGAAACCAGACAGAAAACATAACTGGTTGATTTAGAAAAAAAACAGCTAATAACCAGCTAAAACCAGTTGATTTAGTAAAAAACTGCAAAAAAACTAGCTAAAATCAGTTGATTAAGAAAAAACAGCTAAAACCAGTTGCTTTAGCATAAACCAGCTAAAAATAGCTAAAACCAGTTGATTTAGCCAAAAAAAAAAAAAAAAAAAAAATTACAAACCAGCTAAAATCAGGTAATTTAATGGAAACCAGCCAGAAAACATAACTGGTTGATTTAGAAAAAAACAGCTAATAACCAGCTAAAACCAGTTGATTTAGTAAAAAACAGCTAAAAAACAGATAAATCCAGTTGATTTAGTAAAAAACAGCTAAAAAACAGATAAATCCAGTTGATTTAAAAATAAATGAATAAGCTAAAACCAATTAAAACCAGCTTATTTAGCAAAAAAAGAGGTAATTTAGCAAAAACCAGCTAAAAAAGCTAAAAACAGTTGGTTTGAAATAAAAATACCTTAAAACCAGTTGATTGGTACAAAAAAAGCTAAAACCAGTTGTAGCAAAAAACAGCTAAAAACTAGCTAAAACAGTTGATTTAGAAAAAAACAGCTAATAACCGGGTAAAACCAGTTGATGTAACGAAAAACAGCAAAAAAATAGCTAAACCAGTTGATTTAGCAAAAAAAAAAAAAAAAAACAGCTAAAACCAGTTAATTAAACAGGAAACAGCTAAAAGCCTAAACAAATTGATTTAGCAAAAAAATTATTATTGACATACATACAATTTTAATATACTTAAATTGAGTGTTCAGGAAAGTTCTATATATATACTTTATTAATATGATATAATGGTAGTATTGAGAAAAAAATTATTGAATAATCACAATTTTTATTATTATTATTTAATCACAGTTTTTAATGTAATTTCTCATGCTCACCAAGGCTGAATTTATTTGATCCAAAATACAGTAGAAACAGTAATATTGTGAAATATTGTTACAATTTTAAAGAATTTCTCTTTATTTTTTCTATAAAAAAAATAGATTCAATATATTTTAAAATCTGATGCTGAATTTTCAGGAGCCATACCTCCAGTGTCACATAATTTTAATATTCTAATTTGGTGCTCAAGAAACATTTATTATTATTATAAATGTTGAAAGTTTTTACTGCATCATTTTTTCATGTAAACCATGAAACACTATCAATCAGAAGTAAACAAGAAAAGAAAAGATTTAGCAAGGACACATTAAATTGATCAAAGCTAATCAAACAGTATGTTCCAAAAAAAAAATTGTATATTGTATTGTATAATCATATATCATTAATAGGTTCCATGTAAAACATGTTTTAAAGTTTTTTGTTGTTGGTGATGTTATTTTTTAAGGTGCTATATAAATATCTTAGTGCTGTCTAATCGATTAATCGTGAATAATCGCATTCAAAATAAAAGTTTGTGTTTACGTACAATATGTGTGTGTACTGTGTAAAATATTTTTTTAATATGTAAATGTATATGTGTTTATATATCCGTAACATATTACCACAAACGTTCATTTTGGATGTGATTAATTGTGATTAATCGATTTGACAACACTAAAAAATTATGTAATCCTTATGTACTTACTAGTAGCACCCTATCCTGTAGAGGCAGTTAGTGCTGAATCATGTTGAAATGTACTCTCAATTGTAAACCCATATGGATGTCTAAAATAAAACAGCAGCTCCTAAATCATCAGAACAGGCACAGCAGGGTTTACGGGTAGAGCTGCATCAGAGAGAAAAAAAATGTGACCTGTACGGCTAAAGAGGGACTGTTTACGGCGTCATGTGTGGTGTTATTGCTGGATGTCATCCAGCTGAGTGATTAACTGCAAAGTTAATGAGGCCTCATAACACTCTTTACACTCCCGCACAACATAACCAATGGCAAGGGTCACCGGTACACACTCACGCAATCATTATATCAAACAATATATAGTCACACAAATGCAAACAATGCACATTACCACCACACTCATGCATGGCCATGAATACACAGTGAGTTTGGGGCATTTAAGGTTGTATAGCATCTGCTGATCAGGCTCACTGTCCTGAACTTCATTTAAGCTTCACTGGCATATGGCCCAACAGAGATAAATGCAGTCGTATAATTGAATTACAGCATCTCCGCCCGTACAGGGAAGATAGAAGATTGCCACATGCTTACGTTGTGCAACCAGGCATTTGAGCAAACATTTGAACACATGGCATTTGCAGAGGTTTGTTATTGTCAAAACAGCAGTTGTGCACAGTGAACACAATGTACAACACACATTGGGCACACGTGATCTAAAATGCACATAAAGGGTCATGTAATCATGGAAATGTCTTTTTAACAGGTAAAGAGCCACATGAGGAAGGGCTTGTTTTCCGCTCTGAAAATTCATGACCTCATTTGTTTATCTCTCATCTGTTCCTGTCATTTTTGACCCAAAGACGATTTTCTTTTTTCACAAAAAGAGTATAAAAACGTACCCCAAAAATGGATACTTTTTGTACTGTTTTTGTATTTTCCCCCCACCTTGTAACACATTTTGGTGTTCTCGGTCAAAAATGGCCGGCCCACAGAAAAATTGCTTCAAAATTTCTGTTTGCGCTGTATTACCAAATCTTTGATTCAGTCTTTTTAGGTGTTCAATTACCTTATTGTAATTGTTAGAATGGCCAAGGATCAGCAATCTCCATGTAAAACTGATCGGGCAGACCAAACCGTAAGTTGTAGAGGCTTGAAACTTGGAGGGATAAAAGTACTCACACTGTCTACAACGTCACCAAGGCTTGCCCCAATCGGCCTGACGGGTGTGCTACAGCGATCAAAAGTACGAAATCACTCATAACTCCTTAACCGTTTGTTGCAGACTCAAGTGTCTTATGTAGTTGTAATTCTTGGCTCACGCCAGACAAAACGCACACCTCTGATTTACCTCTTTTGCGAACTAGTCCTAGGTTTATCACCCGATTGGAACCAAACCAGTGCAGGAAGATTCTCTGGAGAGCGAATATCAATAATTATCAAAAAGTTGAACTTTCGACCCTCTGTCGCACAGGGACACCAAACGTTCAAAAGGGGGAGAACCGCTTTTACTGTAACAGCTATACGTTTTGAATGCCTATATGTAAGAGCTGAATCTGAGGTCACATGAAAAACATAGGGAAAAAACATAAACAGCCATAACTACACACTTGTCTGTCCTATCGACATGAAAATTGGTATGCATTGTCTTGGTCTAAAGTGCCACAAGTAGCTATGAGGAGATTTGCATATCTCAAAAAACATGGCCACCATAGGCCAATGAACCTTGAGCACCTATTAGAGAAGCTTAACAGAGGTCGATCGGAATGAAACTCGTGGGCCTGTTTGACTCACGGACGTAAAGGTCTGTGAGAAAATTGAAAGAAATCAGCCACTTTGGGGGCGATATCGCATTTTGCAAGGGTGTAAACGATTATGTATTGCATGGTTTTTCACCCATACACTCAAAAAAATAAGTCATTGGATGAACTCAATTTAATTGAGGGCAGGATTTCCATCCAATAAATATGTGTGACCCCAACTCATAAAAAACAGATTCATGCAATAAAATGTAATTGAGTTGGGCCAACTCAATTTGATCAAATATAGTTTCAATGAAATTGATACATTTTTGAAGTAATTATTTTATGCTTGTTGAACTCAATCTAAAACATTTAACTGGAAATCAAATAACTAGGCAGAAATTATTCTACACTCAAGAAATGATATATTGGATTTACTTAACTTTAGGCATTAACCAACTTATTAGGCATTAGCCATAAGATGGCTTTGTTACATCCATGGCATGCCCAAAGTAGTTGTTTATTTTATTATTAAAACAACTTTAACTTATGTTATCAGGTCCTCAACCCAAGCACATGCTCTATGCATTCACCACAATGGTAACCCCCAAAAACACTACCATACCAGAAACTGTTTTAAATACAAACATAAAAGAACATTAAACATTAACAAGTCTCCCAATTTTATCATTTTATTAAAAAAATGCATAAAATAAAATTTTATTTCAACATTTACTCTCCTTATCCAGCCGTGTGCAAAGCATGATGGGAAGGGGAAATCCACTTCCTAGTTACACAAGTAAAATAATTTATGTACTCTCAACTCTACTTAATTGAAATACGTTCTTTCAAAATGAAAATATTGAGTTGAACCAAAACGAAACTGTTTCAAATCAGTTTAACACAATGCAATTGTTTAAATGGGAAACCTAACACAATGGTGTTAAATGAAAAAGATTTTTTTAAATTAACTGTACAGTGTGGTAGAATCATTTTTTTTGAGTGTACGCATGATATTCATATCATACTATAAACCTCCTTGTTCTGAACAACTTTGCCCCTAGAACCACTGCTGTCAATCAAATGGTTAATTAAATGCTTCAAAAACTGTGAAAAACCTACTTTCGCGAAGTAGTCTTAGGTTTTTCACCCAATCAGAACCAAACCAGTTCAGAAAGATTCTGTGGAGAGTGAATATCAATAATATCAAAAAAGTTCATCTATTAGACAAGCTTAACAGAGGTCAATCGGAACAAAACTCGGTGGGCCTGTTGGACTCACAACTCTAAAGGTCTCTGAGAAATTTGAATGATATTGGCCAGTGGAGGGCAATATCGCATTTTTCAAAGGCGTTAATCAAATGGTTTTTAAATGCTTCAAAAGATGTGAAAAACTTACTTTTGCAAACTAGTCCTAGGTTTTTCCTTCAATCTGAAAAAAATACTGCAGTACAATTCTCTGGACTCTCTTGGTCAATAATTATCAAAAAAAAAATGTAGAAATTTACCATTTGGGAAGCTATAACAGGGTCGTTTAGAAAAGCAGCCTATATACCCAAAAGCCTTTAAAGCCTAAACGAAAACTCAGAACTTCACAAAACCTGGTGAGCATATGCGACAGGTGATTCTAAACAAGCATGCAATGTTTTAGGGAGATCGGACCACAGCTGACACTATGAAGGTTTTAAAAAATCATATTTCTGTGGTAAATTACCAGGATTTGATCAAATTTACTTGAGGTAGTTACATGGTTGCTAAATAATATGTGCTTAATGTCTTAAAGCACTTCAACCCCATAATCACCGGGTTGCTTGCAGCTATTTTTTTTCAAACTGTTGTTTTTTTTTAGTTTGATCTTTTTTATTTATTTAAAAAAAAATACAAAACCTGAGGTAATTGAAATAAAGTAATAAATAGCATAATTTACAGATTTACAGGAAATGTTTGTCAAGGAATAACAAATTAATGATTTCCAGCACAGCAGAAGGGAAACGTACAGCTTTTATGTAAATGCTGAGATACTGTAGGAAAATTAACAACTGCGTTGAGCAGATGGTAAAACATGGTCCAGTGTTTTTGTTAGAGATTATTATTCAGCTGCACTGAGCCTGTTCATTTCAATTATGCTGAATTTACGATGTTTGACAGTCCAGAATGAGATGTCACGATTCCTCAAGTTCCCTTTTGCATTCTGTTTAAACCGCTGTCTTTTACTTGACCAAATAAGCATAATTTATAATATTTCTCCATGGTTAATAAAGTTATTCCTAGCTCCCAGGGAAATTTAATCGCTTTATAGGTCACTGAATCTTACATGGTGAGATATTGCATATGGAGAACTGTGGACAGACACAATAAGGAAATACAGGCGTTGCGTTCCTAAACATCAGGGTTCAAATAAATAACATGATATGACAAAGCAGAAGAAGATATGAGTGTCCTACTTTTCAGTGGCCCATGAGAACTGTTACAGAAATACAGCAAGCAGCTTGATCTGTGCACAGACAATATTGTAAGAATGCTCCGTCAGCTTTCTTCCTAGAAAGCCAGTGTCGGGTTCTACTTTAGAGTTGTACTGACACAATATTTAGTTAGCAAGCTAATAAGAGTTCGTGACAAAGCAATTTGGACTTGAGCTGAACGCAAAAGCTGTTCTGTGGCGGCTGCTGAGTGTATTTACTCAGATTATGCATCTGAAAATAGAGTTTTATTGTATCAAGCAGGGGTGTGAAACAAACATTACGAAGTGTCTCTCTCGCATCCACGCAGTTAATATGCGTTTGAAAGGGATTGTTACTGCGCAGATTTCTCTTTCTTTCTTTTTTAATAAATTCTCATCGAGCAGGTTGAATAGCTTTCTCTAACAGGCCAGTTAAAGAGCGGCGTGTGGCCACGAAGCGTGTCGCGTCAAAAGCGATTAGCAGGAATGGAAAATGACACCTGAATGGTGAAGCTTTTGATGCATTGTAGAAGGCTCTAATGCTCGAGAAAGCAAACCCCAAACATCCCACTCAAATAATTGTTTGTCTGAATATTTGAGGGCTTCGATCGGCTGCTTGAATTGGTATTTTTGGGAGGACGCGTCTAAGGTGGAACACAAGCGTAAAACAGGAGTAAACAGCACATTGTAGCCTATATGTGGCCAGTAGCCTAGTGTGAAAAGCATGCGGGACAAATTGTTCCCATGTCCATCCTTGCCAGAAGATTAAGCGTAAGTGTGAAATCCTAAATGCTGTCGAGAAAAATGCAGTTGCCAGTTATGTCTCATTGTGTAGCGGCAGAAATGTGGGTGGCTTGGGCGAATTATTGATGTTAAAGATGGGAAATTAAAAGGGCTGTGTTCCCACAGTCTGATTGGTTATTTGAGTTGACCAGAATTAGATATTGAGATTAAGAGATTAACGAACTAATTTGTTCTACATAAAAATCGTGTTACTTGTGGTTGAAACAATGCATTTCCTATAGCCTACATACACTTCTGTGGTCGGTTTCGTTTTCTATTCAACGCCCATGTCTTCATCACAGATACCACGGAAGTAGGAAATAGGTAGTTCTGGTGCACCTGACTCGGAGTTAAACCGTCTAGTAAAAAACATAGCACGTTGATTTAATTCTCGCAACCAGCGGTAAGATATACATTTCCTGCCCGCATTTCATAATACATTTAACTATTTTATCAACTAAGCTGTGTAACAATTTTATTGTTGAGGTTATAAATGGGAACTGTAAGTATAGGCTATAGTTAGAATTACTGGGTTTGATTGCGAGTCCTCTTGACATATAGATACTAAAATTTCTTTTGTACTTTTGAGGACGAAAAAAAATTTCTATGGCATTTATTGTAATCTGCAGCCTGTTGCCAAACGATAAGATCTTTGCAGCAGAACAAAACAAATCTGAATTAAATGTAATAGCCTACAATTCTTGCAAAAGATTGAACATTTGAACATTCGAATTACTTTCACAGCATGACAGCATCACACAGTGCTTGGTTTATTTAGTTTTAGACATGGGAATGATGGTGATGATCATTAAGTGAGTCAAACCTCACCAACTGATTCATGTTTTGATTCATTTAAAAGAATCGGATCATAAGAATCATTTGTTCGGATATATTGTCTAGCACGTTTATTCATTTAAAAGAACCGGTTACATTGTTTGGGAATCGGACTACTCTTACTCGTGCAGGTTTTTAGGCTTCATTTTTTAACCCTTTCTTCAAATATTTATTGTTTATGCTTTCTGGGTGTTTTAATAACAGCATAATTTCACTGATAGCTTTGCAAACAATCTAATCTTTCAGGTCACTATGTCAGAGAAAGACGAAGAGACATTCAAGTCTGTGGACTTGGAGCAGCAAACCGAAAAGTCTCCAGAACCAGAAATCCATCCTCAAGAATCTCCTAGTGAAAACGAAACAGAGAAAGCCAGCACACCTTCTATAGAGGTCAAGGCAGAAACCACCCCCTCTACACATACTTCAGCGGCCAAAGCTAAATGGACATCATCTGTGCAACAGTTTAAATTGAAGAGATTCTTTGTCCTCAGGGTAATGTCTTTACTATTTGAAGTCTGAGTTTTCTGGGTTGAGCACAAATTAGTGTTCCACTGTGTTAGTAATCATTTCTGACACATAATCTACATTTCTTTACTATGTTTGTGCAAACAAACCATGGTTGCTCTGCGGTACAATATAGTGCTGCTGACAACACCTTTTGTAAATATGAATATCCTTAATCATCTATAAAGCAAACAATGAGAGTCATAATACTCTTTACTTGACCGCTACCTGTGGTCTGCCAATATTAAGTCAAACTGAAGAGATCACAGAAGGGTGTTTTCCTGTTTTCTATTTCCTCAGTTTACCAGAGGTCATTTGATTAACAAAGAGTGTTTGTTGGCCAGCTCAGAGACCAAATTTTGCTTTGTGAAAATGGTGAAATGGCATCCCTTTTGCCTTAAAACTATTAGTTCACACTTGAATTTTGCAACCATTGTTCACAGTTGCAATACAATTGCATTTTTATGACCCAACACAATGTTGTACTGTAATCAGTGACATCTCTTGTTCTGTCATTTCTTGTGTGGCACAACACTATAACCAATTAATAGGTAGAATCATTTCAGTCAAACTAACCAATAAAAATATGCATGACAATCTGTAATTTGTAGGAACATTATAATTAATTTATGGTATTAATTTAAATTGGAAGGCACATAGACTTACCATTTTGGTTTGAATCCTTTTCAGATCTTTTTTTCATGTGGACCACTTTGACCATGTTTACGTTCACAGAAACATTATGACTTGCTAATATTTGGTCATTGTCAAACACACCTTTTTGAAAGGAATTTTGACTATACAAACTGTCACAAGGACGGTCGGAGACGAGCGGATCCATTTGCAGCAATTTATTTAGAACAGACAAACACACATGGGCAGGCAGAAATCGTAGTCAAACACAGGCAGAATGGTCAGGGCGGGCAGCGAGAATCACACGAGAGGGAGTCCAGGAATCAAAAACACGGGAAAACAAACACGGGAAGAAACGCTCAGAATTACGACCATGAGGAACGATAAGACTTCGCAAAGTGGCTGTGTGTGTGAGAAGCTTAAATGCAGTCAGTGTGATGAGGAACAGATGTGTGCAGCAATCAGTGCAGTGGGTCACAAGGAGCAGGTGTGAGCAGTGATTGGTGCAGTGGCTTGTGGGGGATGAAGTCCAAGATGTGTAGTGCAAGAGTTTGTGATGACAGGACAATAGAGACTCAAATGGTGACAGAGCCCCCCACCTAAGAGCGGCTTCCAGACGCTTCAAATACCTGTTCAGGAGAGTGATGGAGTGGGCATGGCACAGAGGCATGGATGGAGGCCCCGGTCCATGTGCAGGTGGAGAACCAGGAGACTGAGGCGGAGCCGACGGAGGGAGAAGCCATGGTGGAGGCAGGGTTGGCTACTCCATGGGGCCGACCGACGGAGGTGGAGCCGGTGGAGCCCGAGGCGGAACCGGAGAGTCGAAGGTCATGGGCGACACCGAGGATCCGTAGGGCCAAGGCGGAACCCAAGGCTCTGGCGACCAAGGCGGAGATGGAGGTCCGGAGGTACACGGCGGAGCCGGAGCGACAGAGGACCGAGGCTGTGCCCGCGGGAGGGAGGAGGTCCACAGAGCCGGTAGGACAGAGTGACGAGGCGTAGCCGGAGGAGTAGAGTCCAGAGGCGAAGGTGGGGCGACGACCGACCAGGGCGGAGCCGGAGGGACGATGGAGCCCGGTGGAGCTGGTGGACCGACGGCCGACAGCGGAGACGAGGGAGCAGAGAGCCGGGGTGGAGCCGCAGGGTCGGAGGGCCGAGGCGGAGTCCAGGACTCTGAGGCTGGAGGCGATGGTGAGGGATCCTCCAGCCAGGGCACCGATGGAGACTGGCAGACCCACGGCAAGTCCTCTGCACCGAAGGTGGGTTGAAGGTGAGCCGAGGGACTGTCAGGAGACAGAGGTGGTGAGACTGGAGCAGTAGGGAGGGTGGGTGGGAAACTCAACAGTCCATACATGGCCTCCGTAGCTCGAATGGGGAAAATATACAGTCCATAAATGGCCTCCGTGGCCTGAACCGGGCAGACAGGAATCTCAGGACGGCTGGACGGAACCAGTGGAGGCTCTGGAAGGCTGGGCGTAACCAGCAGAGGCTCTGGAAGGCTGGGCTGAACCAGCGGAGGCTCTGGAAGGCTGGGCTGAACCAGCGGAGGCTCTGGAAGGCTGGGCGGAACCAGCGGAGGCTCTGGAAGGCTGGGCGGAACCAGCGGAGGCTCTGGAAGGCTGGGCGGTACCAGCGGAGGCTCTGGAAGGCTGGGCAGAACCAGCGGAGGCTCTGGAAGGCTGGGCGGAACCAGCGGAGGTTCTGGAAGGCTGGGCGGTACCAGCGGAGGCTCTGGAAGGCTGGGCGGAACCAGCGGAGGCTCTGGAAGGCTGGGCGGAACCAGCGGAGGCTCTGGAAGGCTGGGCGGAGCCAGCGTAGGCTCTGAGAGGCTGGACGGAACCAGCGGAGATTCTGACTTGGCAGTAGCCATCTTGGGTGCAGATTCAGGGTTGGTGGCCATCTTGGCCGGGAACTTAGGAACGGCGGCCATCTTGGCCGGGAACTCAGGAACGAAAGCCGTCTTGCATGCAGACTCTGGTGTGACAGCCATCTTGCTTACAGACTCATGCGTAGCAGTCATCTTGCTTGCAGACTTTAGCGTGGCAGCCATCTTGCTTGCAGATTCTGCCGTGGCAGCCATCTTGCTTGCTAGAACCAAAAAATCAGAGCATATTACACCAGTCCTCAGGTCCTTACACTGGCTACCAGTTATGTTTAGGATAGATTTTAAAGTACTTCTACTCGTTTATAAAGCACTCAATGGCCTAGG
>NC_133372.1:24875581-24914014 GCF_049309525.1 Garra rufa | reverse complement strand
ATATATATATATATAGCATTACACTTACAGTTGAAGTCAAAAGTTTACATACACCTTGTAATATCTAGAAAATGGTAATTATTTTACTAACATAAGAGGGATCTTAAAAGGGAGTCAAACTTTTTAAATTTGAAGATCAGGGTAAATGTAACTTTTATTTTGTCTTCTGGGAAACATATATCTTCTGTAGCTTCTGAAAGGCAATATTAACAGAAAAAAAAAGATCTAGGCAAAAATAAGAAAAATCTTAATTCTGTTCAAAAGTTTACACCCCGGTTCTTTCATTGTGTTTCCTTTTGAAGCATCAGTAAGCATTTGAATCTTCTGTAACAGTTGCATATGAGTCCCTCAGTTGTCCTCAATGTTAAAAGATGGATCTCAAAATCATACAGTCATTTTTGGAAAGGGTTCAAATACACAAAAATGCTAAAATAACAAAAAAAATTGTGGGAATTAAAGGATTTTTCTGAAGAACAGTGGGCAGTTTAACTGTTAAGGACACACAGTATTATGAATCAAGTGTATGTAAACTTTTGAACAGGGTCATTTTTATAAATTCAACTTTTATTTTCTCTTGTGAACTATATGTAAACGTCTTTTAAGTGAACTATCTTGTTCAGGTCAGTATAATAAATGACATGCTATTTGTATGATCCCTCTTATTTTAGTAAAATAATAAACATTTTTGCAGATTCTGCAAGGTGTATGTAAACTTTTGACTTCAACTGTATATTTTCATCATGTTCTATTATTAAGACCCACCCTGTTATTTTCAGACTGGAATATGGACAGACCTGTGCCACATTGCAGACAGTTACTCAAAATTATTACGAGTATGTCTAAGCATGTCAAAATCATACTATGGGACAGAGTTAAAAAGACTTCGAGAGGACAAAAAGATCAAGGCTAAAGGTAATACATACTTCGTATTCTTTCTCTGTTAATTGGTAACTATTGTATAGTAAAGAAAATGGATTTTGACTTGTAGCAACATCTTTTTTTCCCTGCAGAATTTAAGGAGGCCTCTGGGAAGAGATTAGTCCAGAGCTTGATTGTGAAAAGGGAGAAACTTGGCAACATGCCATGTGAGGCACAGGATAAGGTTAGATTATCAGTACTACTTTCATCTGAATTCTGTTTTTAAAAATTCTGACAGTAAGTCATACTAAACATATCATTTGCAGGTCTTGCAGTGTGCCCTGGTCACATATGACTTAATGGAAAGCCTTGTGGTCCGCATCGAGGAAATCATTGAGGACGGTCAAAAATGAAACGGGGATAATTACTGCTTTCTGAACTAAATAATGTATTTATTAATTAATTAATTAATTTATCTTTATTACATTTATTACATTTATTTATTTATTACATTTTTCCTCAGACAATGTTTATACTTTGTTCTCTGTATGAACTATTTTGGAAGAAAATGTTTTAACAAGGCTACCCAACCAAGAATGAATGGCAATTACCAGTTTTGACATAACTTACTATGAAACAATACTGACATCTGCTGTTCAAAACAAGCAATAAGAACATAAATGGAGAGGAACATAAAGTAAATCTCACTCTTGAAGCATCTTCCAAACTGGGCTATGATCAATGATGTAAGTACAGGCCAAAGACATCTGATCTCTCAAATTCTCCACATTGGGTTTACTTGAGGCCTGGAATAAAAAGGCCATTAAACGTTTTTGCATGCATGTTTATTAAGTTCTTATATGCAATTTTACTATTTTATGCTTGTAAAGTGAGCACTGTTCTTGATGTTAAATAAAAATGTACATTAAAGGTCCCATATCGTCAAAATCAAAATTTCCTGGCTTTTTTCATGATAACTAAGGTCTAGGGGCTATCTAACTACCATATGAGTTTCAAAACAGTCAATCCACAGTAAACTGCACACAGCCTGCTTAAAGTAGCTGTTCATTTTCATGAGCCACTGTGACTTCCGTAACGATGTGACGTCCGATCGACTCAAGTCACCGCCTTCAGTCACAAACCAACGTCCCACCCTCCTTTTGTCAAACCCCCAGACAACAACGCATCCATTCCATTGAGCAACAACAACAGGAAAACAAGTGGAGAAAACCCTGTTCAGTCGATAGATGTCAAGCTACGATCATTACACAGGCTTCAGAACAACGTGAATATAAGAGACCAGCGGCACGTCAACTTCAGCCTCTTTCACACAGCGATTCCGGTAAATACACGGATAATGTGTCCCATGATTTGTTCCGGAATTGTTTAATTTGGTTCATTCACAGTTGTTTTCCGGAATCTGTGCGTGCTTTACACACAAACCATAAAGACATGTGACGTTTGGATGTGAGATGTAATGCGACGCGTACGTTTCACTAAACTGAAACTAACCTGAACAAACTGTGCTTCAGCGCTGATAGTGAGGAGCTGGCTCTGCCTGATGATCGCTGCTTCATTCCACTTTGCACGTAACGTTATTTTTCGTTGTGAAGAGTCGCTTGATAACGTGCATCATTACTACAACACTGCCTTTAGGTTCTGGCTTTGGTTCACACAGTTCCCGTAATTTTCCAGAATCAGCGCGCATTGTGAAAGGGGCTTTACTAAAGCAACAGTTATGTAGCCTACTGCATTCGGTGTTTGTAAAAGAAAAAACATTAATGATCATTCTAAAATATCCTGTTGAGTATCAGCTCTCTCTGAGCTCTGAGCTCGCTTACGCTTACAGCATACATGACCGTAGTTACCTGTGATTGGCCTGGTTGTGCGTCACTCAGAAAACAACAGGCCAATCAGAAGAGAGGCTCATGAATATTAATTAGATGGGCCAAAATCGACCTGTTTTTGACAGAGCTCCTAAAAAAGGAGCTGTAAAAATATATTGAGATGGATTTTGGCACTTATACCGCAAATATATATTCTTAAGGACATCAACAAATAAAATAAACCTCCAGAAATGTGTACGATATGGGACCTTTAAAAGCCCATAATTAATCTTGATACAGCGTTCACTATAAAATTAAAAGATTTCTAGAAAATTAAAATAATTAATAAAGCATTTGAATCATTCACACTGAATTGTAGAAAAGCATTACAACTTACCATTGCAATGGCCAGCATTCCCTTCACTACATCAGCTGCACTGTGCACAGGTATGACTCTGAGGTTACAGCCAAGAAATCTGTGCAAAAATAAAACATCAGAATTACACAATTTTATCACATTTTCCAGCTCAGTAGATTAAAAGAGTTTTGAAAGAAAACTGGAACCGAGTGAAAGTGTGGTTCATTGGTTATTATTAATATTAGTCATTTTTGGAAAATAATTAAGCTACACACGTTTTTTATTCTGAGTCTGAGTGGATCTCCAGATGTCATGCATAGAACAGTTTGGTTATGTATGCAAGATAGGGTGCTTACTTTTAAAATAAGGTTGTGCATTTGTAGTTTTCAATTCATTATGCACCTGTTCTGCACTGATGATAAAATCTCCCACTCCCTTTTTCCGTGGACTGGGGCTTGAAGCAGAAGAAAGCTGTTTCTATGGACCTGCACAAACTTCTCAATTCTCTCAAAAAATTCTGCATTCTCAAGCTTAGCTGGAAACTCCTCCGGGGTGACCAGCATGAAAGCCGTTCCTATGCAACAGAAAAGTCACAGGAAGGCAAAAAAATGTTTAGCTTTTTATTTCTCCCAATTGTACTTAGGCTGCAAACTTCAAAGTGTTCATTTCAGAACATCATAATATGAACAAAAGCTTACATTCTGTAGCAATCCGAAGCAAATTGATTTTTTTTTTGTCTGAGTGAGGGCTACATGAAGGGATAAAATAGTCTAGAGGACTTGTTTGATATATAACAACAATCAAAGCCAATACATATTCCAGAAAAAAATTATAGAAATATGTGCATTATCTTACACTGAAAACATTTCCTTGAATCTTTTTTTACGATTCAATACAAATTTATCATAAAAAGATGTCTAATAAAATGAATACTTAAAGTTCAATCAATCTTTACAAATTTAATCAAATGAAAAGTAATTTACAACCACAATATTTATTTTTTGTCAATTAGGATTCTGCACAACAGAACTGTACAAATTAATTTAAAAAAATAACTTGGTTTTGTGACATTTCTTAAAAGTTAAAACAAATTTTTATTTTGCCGGTTTATCGTGAAGATCTTTCCATTTTAGTTTTAGTGTCAGCGTGTTTTCAGCAGTTTTTATCTAATGAAACAGTGAAAAGCTGGTGAAAAGTGACTCATAGAGCAGCTCTGGAGATGAAATTTATGCGTTCATGTCCGTATAAATTGATACACAGATGCTGAAAACCAGTGTTGCCAGATTGGGCGGGTTTCCGCCCAATTGGGCTTCTTTTGATCGGCTTGGACCGGAGAATACAGCATTGGGCGGGTAGACAAAATTTGGGCTGCTTTAAAAAATAAAAGCCGCCCAATCAGCTGCTTTTTTCTTCGCTTTTATCATTAGTCATTGTTATTTTAATACCTTCGAGCTCAAAGTATCACAGTAATATAATGTGTAGTGCAGTCATCAACTCATTTTTGCTTAACGCAACCCTTACTGATTTAGTTTAACAGAGACCTGTCAATCAATTTACATCTTTTACGTTAGTGAGATGTGATGACTTGTGAGTGACGGGGTTTTGGCCCTATAACGGGCAAGATTTTGAATATGCAGCTTATTTTAAGTAATTGCGATGGCAAAGTGACCTAAATATAAATTACACGATAAAAAGTCTAAGTGGATTACACATGAGAGATGAATAGAAGACTTCTAAATATAATTGTAACTGAAATAAGAAAACGTGGGTGTGTGCATGAACGTAAATGCCAGCTACATTACATTTGTTTCTCATCACTTTATTGTGCAGAAATTAGCATATTTTTACTGTGGACATTGAAAATGATGCATGTGTTTTTCCAAAGGTTAAAGTCATCGGTTAATTTCCACTTTGAAAAGAAGACATTTTACGCATATTTTCATATTTTGATCCATATTCCTGTTAAATTGATTTATCTTTATTTTATTTTTATATTATTCTTTTTTTAAAGAGATAAAAATGGTCCTTTTCAACATTGACATGGCAATAAAATTCTCATTATTTTGGCAGTTAAAATTTGGGCGGGTTTTGGTGAGCTTTTGGGCTGGAAATCGTCAAACCGATCTGGCAACACTGCTGAAAACACAGCAAAACCATGCCATTCATTCAAAGTTCACACTGAGACATGCATTGGATACCACTGGTCTAAGCAGGCCTTGAGAGCCGCAGTCCTGCAGAGTTAAGATTCAACACTAATAAAAACTCACCTGCCTGTAGCTTCCCAGTAACCTTTCAGACCTTGATTAGCTTGTTCAGGTGTGTTTGATTATGGTCAAAGCAAAACTCTGCAGGGCTGCGCTTAACTTCCAGGTTGAGCTACAAAAAATGCAGTATGTCACCACTGCAGCACTCTATGTAGGTTATATTTAAGTAAACCGATATTTTCAAACCTAACTTTAATGATTAGTCAGTAACAAACAAAAAAGGTCTATTCACAAATAAAGAGGAGTAAGAAAATATACAATTTATCCCTCCTACAAGCAGAGTTTCTCGAATATCTTCGCTATACACATTCTTAAAATTACCCACGCAGTTTTTCTTAGCGTAAGCATTGAGCGGCACATTCGTTATTATTTGAGTGAAAAAAAGTGAAAATTCAGTTGGACATTATCTTGATAAAAGGATTAAATGTACTGATGAAATTACTACTTTCTACCTGACGAGGGGAAAACGAAAGCAGAGGACAGAATGCTGTCCGAGCGGCGAATCCTGTGATGCTGCGCTAGAAGAATCTGCGAGGGTTCGTCACACTGCGAAAACAAAACATGAGCAGAGTGCATGTTATCTAGATTTGACGTCTTTTATGTTAAGATTTTGCTTATTGTTACATATCATAAACATTGATTTAGCCTCTTTCCTTTATTGTATTTCAATGCAGTGCTGTGTTTGTTGTGTTTTTGTCTTGATAAATAAATAAAATAGTTAATTCATAATAGAAAGTAAGCGACGGTGATAGCCGAAGGGTTTCAATCCGTCAATAAATCCGTTATCATACAGTAAAACTGTATTTTTTTTTCTCAAACCTGAGGCGAGGTGCTGATTATAACGGTTGTTTTCCAAGAGTTGTTGGTATTGCTTGCCATTTAAAGTTAGATGGCCTATTCGGCTGTGCCACAAACAGATTTCTTCCACAACAAAATATTGAGACAGCCCGTCACCTGACGCCAGTGAGCGGGCGGGAACAAACGGGGACATACAAAAACATTTATTTTTACTCAACATTTTTTTTTTTTTACTCAAATTGTTACGCTCATAATATTATTATTTAAATACATGTATTCAATTGAACATAAATTATCATTGTATGCAGATGATTTGATAGGGTTGCCACCCGTCCCTTAAAATACGGAATCGTCCCGTATTTGAGAATGAAATTGTGCGTCCCGTTTTGAATCCATACGGGACGGATTTTGTCCCGTATTTTTTATAATTTTTTTTAAAGCAGCGTCTCATGCAAATACTCACTGCGGTAAAGCCAGCCGCGGTTCAGAAAAACGGTCAAGCCAGCCGCGATTGATTTTAAGTGTGCGCGCATATTACAGTGATTACGGTAGTTTCAGAAACAACACAGAGCGATCGCGCTTGCAGAGCAGAGCGCTTTACATTTAGACGCCCAGGACTGAGAGATAATACTACAAAATGCTCGTGAATTTTTACTTACTTATTTATTTGCATTTCTGCTTTAATATCCGTTTTATTTATTGGTGTACTTGACGGTTCTTTTCTGAGAAATGGGACATTATTAGACTTTAGAGTCTAATAAGTAGAAAAAAAACAATGATCAGTTCTTATTCAGGACGGCCCATATTATATGCAAAACTCATATGAAACCTTTTTACTGCAGCATTTTTGAGATATGGGACATTATTACATTTTAACGGGGTATATAGACCCCATTTCTAAAAAGTAGAAAAAAACAATGATCAGTTCTTATTCAGGACGTCCCATATTATATGCAAAACTCATATGAAACCTTTTTACTGCAGCATTTTTGAGATATGGGACATGATTACATTTTAACGGGGTATATAGACCCCATTTCTAAAAAGTAGAAAAAAAACAATGATCAGTTCTTATTCAGGACGGCCCATATTATATGCAAAACTCATATGAAACCTTTTTACTGCAGCATTTTTGAGATATGGGACATGATTACATTTTAACGGGGTATATAGACCCCATTTCTAAAAAGTAGAAAAAAAAACAATGATCAGTTCTTATTCAGGACGTCCCATATTATATGCAAAACTCATATGAAACCTTTTTACTGCAGCATTTTTGAGATATGGGACATTATTACATTTTAACGGGGTATATAGACCCCATTTCTAAAAAGTAGAAAAAAAAACAATGATCAGTTCTTATTCAGGACGGCCCATATTATATGCAAAACTCATATGAAACCTTTTTACTGCAGCATTTTTGAGATATGTGACATGATTACATTTTAACGGGGTATATAGACCCCATTTCTAAAAAGTAGAAAAAAAAACAATGATCAGTTCTTATTCAGGACGTCCCATATTATATGCACTCACAACCCCCCCCCCCCGAATGCTTCCCTTATTTTTAGGTATTAAAAGTGGTAACTCTATATATAACTGATCCTGCATTCTCCTTCCCTGCTGTTTTAGGTATTCTGGAGAACTTCAGCTCGTTTTCAGATTATAAATTAAATTTGGGGAAAAGTGAGTGTTTTCCCATTAATACGGCTGCATGTCAACTTCAACAATCCAATTTACCTTTTCATCTTAGTCCATCGGGGTTTAAATACTTAGGGATAAACGTGACTTGCTCTTTATCTGGCCTTAAATCAGCTGATTTAATCCCCTTTGACTAGGATTACATCTGATATTCAAAGATGGAGTAATCTCCCCCAGTCATATCGGTAAGATTAATGTTGTTAAAATGAATATCTTACCAAAATTTCTATTTTTATTTCACTCGATTCCCTTATTTTTGCCAAAACATTTTTTGTCTCACTGGACAAGATCATTGGTTCTTTTATTTGGGGAGGGAAGCCACCTAGGGTTCGTAAAACTTTACTGCAGAGATGTAGATTTAGTGGAGGACTTGCATTACCTAATTTTCTAGCTTACTACTGGGCTGCTCACATCCATAAACTTTGCTACTGGCTAAATTCTTCTGGATCCTCTTGGTGTAAATTGGAGCTGTCATCCTGTAAGGGATCTTCTATACCTGCTTTGCTCTATTCTTCTTTACCCATTAAACCCTCTCTGTATACTGATAATCAGGTGGTTCTTAACACACTTAAGATCTGGTTTCAGTTCAGACGGCACTTTCAATTTGTAATGACATCTTCCTCGGGTCCTCTAAATGACAACCATTTGTTTCCCCCATCACTCCTAGAATCGACATTCTCCGTGTGGTGTGACATGGTACAATTTAAATATTTATATGTGGATGGTGTCTTCGATAGTTTTGCCAATTTGTCATCTCGTTATGGTCTCCCCATTACTCATCTGTTTCGCTATTTTCAAATTCGAAATTTTGTTGCCAAGTGTTTCCCTAATTTCCCCTCTTTACCTTCAGAACAGCAGTGGGAAATTATGCTATCATTTATTCCTCATCATAGAGGAACCATTTTTGAAACTCTATGATACTATCCTGTCTCTTAACCACTCAAATGTTAAGCTTAAGCATACATGGGAAGGGGAACTAGGAATGCAAATACATGAGGAGTCCTGGGAACAGGCTATAAAGAGGGTACGGTCTTCCACCTCTTGTGCTCGTCTTGGACTTATTCAATTTAAGGTCATACATAGGGCACATTTTTCTAAGTCTAGACTTTCTGAACTGTATACGGAAGTGGAAAACAAATGTGATAAATGCCATGGCTCTCCCTGTCACCTTAGTCACATGTTTTTTTTCTGTGTCCTAAGCTGGAAGGTTTCTGGACAGGTTATTTTGCTATTATGTCAACTGTTCTGGGGGTAACTCTCCAACCTTGTCCTCTGATTGCTATATTTGCAATTCCTGATTACTCACTTTCACTTAATTCTACACAAAAGGATATAATAGCTTTCACATCCTTATTAGCGAGACGTCTATTATTGTTGCATTGGAAGTCTGCTAAATATCCTCCTGTTTCCCAGTGGCTTAAAGATTAAATACACGTTGACACAATGTACAGCCAAATTTTTTCACAATTGCTGCATTCCAGGCAGGTTTTTGAGCCCGTAAAATCATGACTTGTAGCATTCCAGGCAAGTCACGACAAACTGCCTGAGCGCATTTATTATTAGGCTATATTATCTTATATTATGTCTTACATTATGTCTATTTTTTCACCGTGTGCCACTTGCATAAACACCGCACCATTAGCAGCTGCCATTGTTGTTTCGCGGGCTATGTGACGTCAGAACTTGGAACTGGGAGTACATCCATCTAGTACGAGTTCACAGGTGGGAAGTCACGGGTTTGACTGCAGTTCTAGTGCACTTTCACGGGTAAAAGGTTGGAAAAACATGGGTAATTGCCTGAAACGCGGCATTGGCCGTTAGAGTGCGCATTAATCCGCACTTCTAATTCTGAAGTTAATGTTGCGTTCCAGGCAGGTTTTTGAGCTTGTAAATCAGGACTTCAAATCACGACTCACGACTTTGTTGCGTTCCAGGCAAGTCACCCCAAACTGCCTGAGCGCCTTAATTATTATTACAGTATTATTCATTTGTTTGCAATGTTATATTGTCCTAAAGTCAATTTTTTTTACTGTGTACCACTTGCACAAACAACGCACCCCTAGGTGCTGGCATAGTGGTTTTGCGGGCTATGTCACGTCAGAACTCGGAACTGGGAGTACATCGATCTAGTACGAGTTCACGAGTGGGAAGACACGGGTTTGACTGCCGTTCGGATGCACTTTCACGGGTAGAAGGCTGGAAAAACACGAGTAACGAGTTGCCTGGAACGCGGCATAAGTAGTAGACCATCCGGACCATAAGATATTATTAGAAGACATGTTTGTTGTAAGAGTTTTATAGTAGGCCAAACAATATAGAATATCAACATGATGATGTAATTGTTTGTACATTGTTTTATATAGTGACTGTAACATTGAGTGTATTTTGCAGTGTTTAACACATATACCGATTTTAGGCTCCGAAAATTCTTCAAAAAGAACACAAATAATAGCCTTCTCAGCTGCTTATAGTTGCAACTCATGCGTCATCAGAACAGGGTGTTCAACGCACCACCTTTTACGTTTAAAAAACGTTTTGTCGGGGCTGAACGCAGCCCGGGTGTCAGAGAGTTGTCACAGAAACAACGCCCTCATCCTGCCTTTATATTAGCTAATTCAAAGAATCCACCTTTTTCTTTAGCCTAGTGTGCATTAAATTATAGGAGCTATTCCTGGTTTGGGGAGGTTCTACTCTAAAAGACAAAAATAATTTAAAATCATAAGGTTGTGCTACATAATCTTCATCCGTCGGTTTGTCTGAATAAGCTATACATTTTCTTTCATGTTCTATTTTCAGAAGTCAGGACAATGTCGATTTTCATGTGACATGAACAAGAATTTTCACTCCACTGCATTCGTTTCCTCCTGATTATTCCCTGTTGAAAGTAATTTGTTAATGCTTTTACATTTTACATTACATCAACTCATTGCACCCTTTTTATGAAAGTGCTTATAATTACAGGTGCTGATCATATAATTAGAATATCTTCAAAAAGTTTATTTATTTCACTAATTCCATTCAAGAAGTGAAACTTGTATAATGTATACATTCATTCCACACAGACTGATTTATTTCAAGTGTTTATTTCTTTTAATTTTGATGATTATAACCAACAACTAATGAAAACCCCAATTCAGTGTCTCAGAAAATTAGAATATTACTTAGGACCAATACAAAGAAAGGATTTTTAGAAATCTTGGCCAACTGAAAAGTATGAACATGAAAAGTATGAGCATGTACAGCACACAGGCTCCTTTTGCCTGAATTACTGCAGCAATGCGGCGTGGCATGGAGTCGATCAGTCTGTGGCACTGCTCAGGTGTTATGAGAGCCCAGGTTGCTCTGATAGTGGCCTTTAGCTCTTCTGCATTGTTGGGTCTGGTGTATTGCATCTTCCTCTTCACAATACCCCATAGATTTTCTATATGGTTAAGGTCAAGCGAGTTTGTTGGCCAATTATGAACAGGGATACTATGGTCCTTAAACCAGGTACTGGTAGCTTTGGCACTGTGTGCAGGTGCCAAGTCCTGTAGGAAAATGAAATCTGCATCTCCATAAAGTTGGTCAGCAGCAGGAAGCATGAAGTGCTCTAAAATGTCCTGGTATACAGCTGTGTTGACCTTGGACCTCAGAAAACACAGTGGACCAACACCAGCAGATGACATGACATGGACCCCAAACCATCACTGACTGTGGAAACTTTACACTGGACCTCAAGCAATGTGGATTCTGTGCCTCTCCTCTCTTCCTCCAGACTCTGGGAACCTGATTTCCAAAGGAAATGCAAAATTTACTTTCATCAGAGAACTTAACTTTGGAGCACTCAGCAGCAGTCACTTCTTCTGACACTGTCTGTTGTTCAAGAGTGGCTTGACACAAGGAATATGACGGCTGAAACCCATATCTTGCATACATCTGTGCATAGTGGTTCTTGAAGCACTGACTCCAGCTGCAGTCCACTCTTTGTGAATCTCCCCCACATTTTTGAATGAGTTTTGTTTCACAATTCTCTCCAGGGTGCGGTTATCCCTATTGCTTGTACACTTTTTTCTACCACATCTTTTCCTTCCCTTTCGCCTCTCTATTAATGTGCTTGGACACAGAGCTCTATGAACAGCCAGCCTCTTTTGCAATAACCTTTTGTGTCTTGTGCTCCTTGTGCAAGGTGTCAACGGTCGTATTTTGTACAACTGTCAAATCAGCAGTCTTCCCCATGATTGTGTAGCCTACAGAACTAGACTGAGGCTCCGTCCACACGAAGCCGGTGCGTTCCCTATCCCATCATTTTTTTTCCTCGTTCTAAAAAAAAATTCCGTAAACACGAAACCACTGAAAACGGTGTAGTATATATGCCAGACCAGTGTGGGGTGCTGTAATTCTGCCATAGAGATACGCTATACACGGAGAAGAAGACTTTGAGCATGCACATAACCTTGCGCGCTGTATACGAACTAAGAAGAAGAAGACGAAGATGCGAACATTATCGCTTGTTGCTCATAACAGTTGCATAGAAGCAATAGATTTTGCTGTAATAAAGCTAGTAGGCTTAGTAGCAACACGAACGCAATCATGTAGTCCGCCATTATTGTTGTTGCTGTTACGTGTGACGCAGCCGACACGTGATGTGATGACATCATCGTTTCACAAAATAAACGTATTGGCTGTACACACGAAACCGCGAGGGTGTCGTTTTCAGATTTATCCACTTTGGGACCCGGTTTCAAAAAATAGCGGATTCAGTCTCCTAAAACGCCGGATCCGTGTGGATGAAACACCAATACGATAAAAAATGTATGCGTATACAGCGAAACGCGTCTCCGTGTGGACAGGCCCTGAGAGACCATTTAAAGGTTTTGAGTTAATTAGCTGATTAGAGGGTGGCACCAGGTGTCTTCAATACTGAACCTTTTCACAATATTCTAATTTTCTGAGACACTGAATTGGGGTTTTCATTAGTTGTCAGTTATAATCATCAAAATTAAGAGAAATAAACACTTGAAATATATCAGTCTGTGTGGAATGAATGTATACCATCAAGCCACCATCGAGAGCTTGCTGACCTACGCTGTGTGGTACAGTAGCTGCACAGAAGCTGACAGGAAGAGACTGCAGAAGGTGACCATCGGCTGCCCTCTGCCCTCTGCCCTCTATTACCTCCATTCATAACGCCCACTGTCTCAGCAGGGCTAGGAACATTTTAAAGGACAATACTCACCCCGGTTTTCATCTCTTTAACTTGCTGCCTTCTGGCAGCATAGGTCTATAGCTGCCAGAACAAATAGACTCAGGGACAGTTTCTTTCCCAAAGCTGTTTCCATACTGAACTCAGATTTGCACTGAAAACTGTTATATTTGTATGTATTTGCAACCAGTATGGTCATACTTATCATTTCAAGGTACTGTCATCTCGCAATTGGACTAATTTGAGCACCCATAGGAAAATGTTTTAAAAGAATGTTATATTTAGTGTATAATATAAGGACTGAAATCTTGTAACTATTGTTCATTTAAATCATTTTAGAAACACTGGAAAAAGTGCACAACAGACACATTGGGGTTGCATACACTAGTCAGGTAGTTTACTACTTCAACCACTAGTTGGCAAACATGAACACCAGTTTCCTTCCAGGCTAAGTTCTTTTGGAGTTTGTATGTGTTCTTGATAAACTGTTTTGTTTAGATGCGATATTTAGAGGATCTTGCTCTCTGAGTTTTAGGCAGTGGTTGGACTTTCTATTGTGATTGTGAAAAATGTTGATATTGGATATTCTTGCTATTGTAACCCACATCATCTTTCTGGGAGAAACTGAACAGTGCCACACGCTTTTTTGACTTTTCTACATGTAAAAACACAAATGTTGAGGAGGTGTCTAGAAAACACAGCATAGGAGTAGGCTTGATGGTTCCGGAGCGGCTTGATGGTTCCGGAGCGGGCTTGATGGTTCCTTGAACACTAAACTCTAGTGAGACGGTGTGAGACTCAACATGGCGGCGGTGCGCTGCTAGAAACTTTTTCGTACTTTTCCCCTTTTTTTTCTCTCTCACTTCACCTCCCACAAATACAATAAAACTGGATTATAATTAGGACTTGGATCGCCTAGAATATTACATTGACAATGCTACAATAGACTCTCAAGATACTCAACACCACTGAGCTACATCCCCTTTGCTAAAACGACTTTTGAGCATCTGTAGGTATACAAATGCTGTTAAATCCAGTAGCTGGCACATCACAAGACCAAACTGAAAGGCTTTTACTCAAACTTGCTGAAAATGCATTAAAGCTTTAACAGAGCTTGGAGATGCTGGGGATTGAACCCAGGACCTCATACATGCGAAGCATGCGCTCTACCACTGAGCTACATCCCCTGATAAAAGGTGTGCTTTGTTTGTGTGTAGTTACAAGTGCTTTTACTCAAGATAACGTTTGTGTAATAAGTAGTAGATGTTTGCAGACATTGTAATGACTACACACGTAGGTCAAAAGTCTGATAAATAGGTAGTTAAAGATTGAACCCAGGACCTCATACATGCAAAGCATGCGCTCTACCACTGAGCTACATCCCCATGGCAGAAATGGTAGAGGACCAAACTGAAAGGCTTTTACTCAAACTTGCTGAAAATGCATTAAAGCTTTAACATAGCTTGGAGATGCTGGGGATTGAACCCAAGGCCTCATACATGCAAAGCATGCGATCTACCATTGAGCTACATCCCCATACAAAAATGACATTTGGGCATCTGTAGGTATACAAATTCTGTTAATCCCAGTAGAGGGCACATAAAAGGAATGAATTGAAGCTCTTTTGCATGAAACGCAACAAGCATTGAGCAGCATTTGGAGAAGCTGGGGATTGAACCCAGGACCTCATACATGCAAAGCATGCGCTCTACCACTGAGCTACATCCCCTTTGCTAAAATGACTTTTGAGCATCTGTAGGTATACAAATGCTGTTAAATCCAGTAGCTGGCACATCACAAGACCAAACTGAAAGGCTTTTACTCAGTAGATCTGTAGATCTGTAGGACCAAACTGAAAGGCTTTTACTCAAACTTGCTGAAAATGCATTAAAGCGTTAAGAGAGCTTGGAGATGCTGGGGATTGAACCCAGTACCTCACACATGCAAAGCATGTGCTCTACCACTGAGCTATATCCCTACTGAAAAGGTTGCCTTTTGGGCATCTGTAGGTATACAAATTCTGTTAATCCCAGTAGTGGGCAGATATAAGGATTGAATTGAAGCTCTTTTGCATGAAACGCAATAAACATTGAGCAGCATTTGGAGATGCTGGGGATTGAACCCAGGACCTCATACATGCAAAGCATGCGCTCTACCACTGAGCTACATCCCCTTTGCTAAAACGACTTTTGAGCATCTGTAGGTATACAAATGCTGTTAAATCCAGTAGCTGGCACATCACAAGACCAAACTGAAAGGCTTTTACTCAAACTTGCTGAAAATGCATTAAAGCTTTAACAGAGCTTGGAGATGCTGGGGATTGAACCCAGGACCTCATACATGCGAAGCATGCGCTCTACCACTGAGCTACATCCCCTGATAAAAGGTGTGCTTTGTTTGTGTGTAGTTACAAGTGCTTTTACTCAAGATAACGTTTGTGTAATAAGTAGTAGATGTTTGCAGACATTGTAATGACTACACACGTAGGTCAAAAGTCTGATAAATAGGTAGTTAAAGATTGAACCCAGGACCTCATACATGCAAAGCATGCGCTCTACCACTGAGCTACATCCCCATGGCAGAAATGGTAGAGGACCAAACTGAAAGGCTTTTACTCAAACTTGCTGAAAATGCATTAAAGCTTTAACATAGCTTGGAGATGCTGGGGATTGAACCCAAGGCCTCATACATGCAAAGCATGCGATCTACCATTGAGCTACATCCCCATACAAAAATGACATTTGGGCATCTGTAGGTATACAAATTCTGTTAATCCCAGTAGAGGGCACATAAAAGGAATGAATTGAAGCTCTTTTGCATGAAACGCAACAAGCATTGAGCAGCATTTGGAGAAGCTGGGGATTGAACCCAGGACCTCATACATGCAAAGCATGCGCTCTACCACTGAGCTACGTCCCCTTTGCTAAAATGACTTTTGAGCATCTGTAGGTATACAAATGCTGTTAAATCCAGTAGCTGGCACATCACAAGACCAAACTGAAAGGCTTTTACTCAGTAGATCTGTAGATCTGTAGGACCAAACTGAAAGGCTTTTACTCAAACTTGCTGAAAATGCATTAAAGCGTTAAGAGAGCTTGGAGATGCTGGGGATTGAACCCAGTACCTCACACATGCAAAGCATGTGCTCTACCACTGAGCTATATCCCTACTGAAAAGGTTGCCTTTTGGGCATCTGTAGGTATACAAATTCTGTTAATCCCAGTAGTGGGCAGATATAAGGATTGAATTGAAGCTCTTTTGCATGAAACGCAATAAACATTGAGCAGCATTTGGAGATGCTGGGGATTGAACCCAGGACCTCATACATGCAAAGCATGCGCTCTACCACTGAGCTACATCCCCTTTGCTAAAACGACTTTTGAGCATCTGTAGGTATACAAATGCTGTTAAATCCAGTAGCTGGCACATCACAAGACCAAACTGAAAGGCTTTTACTCAAACTTGCTGAAAATGCATTAAAGCTTTAACAGAGCTTGGAGATGCTGGGGATTGAACCCAGGACCTCATACATGCGAAGCATGCGCTCTACCACTGAGCTACATCCCCTGATAAAAGGTGTGCTTTGTTTGTGTGTAGTTACAAGTGCTTTTACTCAAGATAACGTTTGTGTAATAAGTAGTAGATGTTTGCAGACATTGTAATGACTACACACGTAGGTCAAAAGTCTGATAAATAGGTAGTTAAAGATTGCTTGGAGATTGAACCCAGGACCTCATACATGCAAAGTATGCGCTCTACCACTGAGCTACATCCCCATGGCAGAAATGGTAGAGGACCAAACTGAAAGGCTTTTACTCAAACTTGCTGAAAATGCATTAAAGCTATAGCTTGGAGATGCTGGGGATTGAACCCAAGGCCTCATACATGCAAAGCATGCGATCTACCACTGAGCTACATCCCCATACAAAAATGACATTTGGGCATCTGTAGGTATACAAATTCTGTTAATCCCAGTAGAGGGCACATAAAAGGAATGAATTGAAGCTCTTTTGCATGAAACGCAACAAGCATTGAGCAGCATTTGGAGAAGCTGGGGATTGAACCCAGGACCTCATACATGCAAAGCATGCGCTCTACCACTGAGCTACATCCCCTTTGCTAAAATGACTTTTGAGCATCTGTAGGTATACAAATGCTGTTAAATCCAGTAGCTGGCACATCACAAGACCAAACTGAAAGGCTTTTACTCAAACTTGCTGAAAATGCATTAAAGCTTTAACAGAGCTTGGAGATGTTGGGGATTGAACCCAGGACCTCATACATGCGAAGCATGCGCTCTACCACTGAGCTACACCCCCTGATAAAAGGTGTGCTTTGTTTGTGTGTAGTTACAAGTGCTTTTACTCAAGATAACGTTTGTGTAATAAGTAGTAGATGTTTGCAGACATTGTAATGACTACACACGTAGGTCAAAAGTCTGATCAATAGGTAGTTAAAGATTGCTTGGAGATACTGGGGATTGAACCCAGGACCTCATACATGCAAAGCATGCGCTCTACCACTGAGCTACATCCCCATGGCAAAAATGGTAGAGGACCAAACTGAAAGGCTTTTACTCAAACTTGCTGAAAATGCATTAAAGCTTTAACATAGCTTGGAGATGCTGGGGTTTGAACCCAGGACCTCATACATGCAAAGCATGCGCTCTACCACTGAGCTACATCCCCTGATAAAAGGTGTGCTTTGTTTGTGTGTAGTTACAAGTGCTTTTACTCAAGATAACGTTTGTGTAATAAGTAGTAGATGTTTGCAGACATTGTAATGACTACACACGTAGGTCAAAAGTCTGATAAATAGGTAGTTAAAGATTGCTTGGAGATTGAACCCAGGACCTCATACATGCAAAGTATGCGCTCTACCACTGAGCTACATCCCCATGGCAGAAATGGTAGAGGACCAAACTGAAAGGCTTTTACTCAAACTTGCTGAAAATGCATTAAAGCTATAGCTTGGAGATGCTGGGGATTGAACCCAAGGCCTCATACATGCAAAGCATGCGATCTACCACTGAGCTACATCCCCATACAAAAATGACATTTGGGCATCTGTAGGTATACAAATTCTGTTAATCCCAGTAGAGGGCACATAAAAGGAATGAATTGAAGCTCTTTTGCATGAAACGCAACAAGCATTGAGCAGCATTTGGAGAAGCTGGGGATTGAACCCAGGACCTCATACATGCAAAGCATGCGCTCTACCACTGAGCTACATCCCCTTTGCTAAAATGACTTTTGAGCATCTGTAGGTATACAAATGCTGTTAAATCCAGTAGCTGGCACATCACAAGACCAAACTGAAAGGCTTTTACTCAAACTTGCTGAAAATGCATTAAAGCTTTAACAGAGCTTGGAGATGTTGGGGATTGAACCCAGGACCTCATACATGCGAAGCATGCGCTCTACCACTGAGCTACACCCCCTGATAAAAGGTGTGCTTTGTTTGTGTGTAGTTACAAGTGCTTTTACTCAAGATAACGTTTGTGTAATAAGTAGTAGATGTTTGCAGACATTGTAATGACTACACACGTAGGTCAAAAGTCTGATCAATAGGTAGTTAAAGATTGCTTGGAGATACTGGGGATTGAACCCAGGACCTCATACAGGCAAAGCATGCGCTCTACCACTGAGCTACATCCCCATGGCAAAAATGGTAGAGGACCAAACTGAAAGGCTTTTACTCAAACTTGCTGAAAATGCATTAAAGCTTTAACATAGCTTGGAGATGCTGGGGTTTGAACCCAGGACCTCATACATGCAAAGCATGCGCTCTACCACTGAGCTACATCCCCATACAAAAATGACATTTGGGCATCTGTAGGTATACAAATTCTGTTATTCCCAGTAGAGGGCACATAAAAGGAATGAATTGAAGCTCTTTTGCATGAAACGCAACAAGCACTGAGCAGCATTTGGAGATGCTGGGGATGGAACCCAGGACCTCATACATGCAAAGCATGCGCTCTACCACTGAGCTACATCCCCGTTGTGAAAATGACTTTTGGGCATTTGTAGGTATACAAATTCTGTTAATTTGGAGATGCTGGGGATAGAACCCAGGACCTTTGCTAAAATGACTTTTGAGCATCTGTAGGTATACAAATTCTGTTAATCCCAGTAGAGGGCAGACAAAAGGAATGAATTGAAGCTCTTTTGCATGAAACGCAAAAAACATTGAGCAGCATTTGGAGATGCTGGGGATTGAACCCAGGACCTCATACATGCAAAGCATGCGCTCTACCACTGACCTACATCCCCGTTGCAAATGACATTTGAGCATCTGTAGGTATACAAATGCTGTTAAATCCAGTAGCTGGCACGTCACAGGACCAAACTGAAAGGTTTTTACTCAAACTTGCTGAAAATGCATTAAAGCTTTAACAGAGCTGGGAGATTCTGGGGATTGAACCCAGGACCTCACACATGCGAAGCATGCGCTCTACCACTGAGCTACACCCCCTGATAAAAGGTGTGCTTTGTTTGTGTGTAGTTACAAGTGCTTTTACTCAAGATAACATTTGTGTAATAAGTAGTAGATGTTTGCAGACATTGTAATGACTACACACGTAGGTCAAAAGTCTGATAAATAGGTAGTTAAAGATTGCTTGGAGATACTGGGGATTGAACCCAGGAGCTCATACATGCAAAGCATGCGCTCTACCACTGAGCTACATCCCCATAGAAAAATGACTTTTGGGCATCTGTAGGTATACAAATTCTGTTAATCCCAGTAGAGGGCAGATAAAAAGAATGAATTGAAGCTCTTTTGCATGAAACGCAATAAACATTGAGTAGCATTTGGAGAGGCTGGGGATTGAACCCTGGACCTCATACATGCAAAGCATGCGCTCTACCACTGAGCTACATCCCCGTTGCAAGAATGACTTTTGGGCATCTGTAGGTATACAAATTCTGTTAATCCCAGTAGAGGGCAGATATAAGGATTGAATTGAAGCTCTTTTGCATGAAACGCAATAAACTTTGAGCAGCATTTGGAGATGCTGGGGATTGAACCCAGGACCTCATACATGCAAAGCATGCGCTCTACCACTGAGCTACATCCCCATTGTGAAAATGACTTTTGGGCATCTGTAGGTATACAAATTCTGTTAATCCCAGTAGAGGGCACATAAAAGGATTGAATTGAAGCTCTTTTGCATGAAACGCAACAAGCATTGAGCAGCATGTGGAGATGCTGGGGATTGAACCCAGGACCTCATACATGCAAAGCATGCGCTCTACCACTGAGCTACATCCCCTTTGCTAAAATGACCTTTGAGCATCTGTAGGTATACAAATGCTGTTAAATCCAGTAGCTGGCAGGTCACAAGACCAAACTGAAAGGCTTTTACTCAAACTTGCTGAAAATGCATTAAAGCTTTAACAGAGCTTGGAGATGCTGGGGATTGAACCCAGGACCTCATACATGCGAAGCATGCGCTCTACCACTGAGCTACATCCCCTGATAAAAGGTGTGCTTTGTTTGTGTGTAGTTACAAGTGCTTTTACTCAAGATAACGTCTGTGTAATAAGTAGTAGATGTTTGCAGACATTGTAATGACTACACAGGTAGGTCAAAAGTCTGATAAATAGGTAGTTAAAGATTGCTTGGAGATACTGGGGATTGAACCCAGGACCTCATACATGCAAAGCATGCGCTCTACCACTGAGCTACATCCCCGTAGAAAAATGACTTTTGGGCATCTGTAGGTATACAAATTCTGTTAATCCCAGTAGAGGGCAGATAAAAGGAATGAATTGAAGCTCTTTTGCATGAAACGCAATAAACGTTGAGTAGCATTTGGAGATGCTGGGGATTGAACCCAGGACCTCATACATGCAAAGCATGCGCTCTACCACTGAGCTACATCCCCGTTGCAAAAATGACTTTTGGGCATCTGTAGGTATACAAATTCTGTTAATCCCAGTAGAGGGCACATATAAGGAATGAATTGAAGCTCTTTTGCATGAAACGCAACAAGCATTGAGCAGCATTTGGAGAAGCTGGGGATTGAACCCAGGACCTCATACATGCAAAGCATGCGCTCTACCACTGAGCTACATCCCCTTTGCTAAAATGACTTTTGAGCATCTGTAGGTATACAAATGCTGTTAAATCCAGTAGCTGGCACATCACAAGACCAAACTGAAAGGCTTTTACTCAAACTTGCTGAAAATGCATTAAAGCTTTAACAGAGCTTGGAGATTGAACCCAGGACCTCATACATGCGAAGCATGCGCTCTACCACTGAGCTACATCCCCTGATAAAAGGTGTGCTTTGTTTGTGTGTAGTTACAAGTGCTTTTACTCAAGATAACGTCTGTGTAATAAGTAGTAGATGTTTGCAGACATTGTAATGACTACACAGGTAGGTCAAAAGTCTGATAAATAGGTAGTTAAAGATTGCTTGGAGATACTGGGGATTGAACCCAGGACCTCATACATGCAAAGCATGCGCACTACCACTGAGCTACATCCCCTTTGCTAAAACGACTTTTGAGCATCTGTAGGTATACAAATGCTGTTAAATCCAGTAGCTGGCACATCACAAGACCAAACTGAAAGGCTTTTACTCAAACTTGCTGAAAATGCATTAAAGCTTTAACAGAGCTTGGAGATGCTGGGGATTGAACCCAGGACCTCATACATGCGAAGCATGCGCTCTACCACTGAGCTACATCCCCTGATAAAAGGTGTGCTTTGTTTGTGTGTAGTTACAAGTGCTTTTACTCAAGATAACGTTTGTGTAATAAGTAGTAGATGTTTGCAGACATTGTAATGACTACACACGTAGGTCAAAAGTCTGATAAATAGGTAGTTAAAGATTGCTTGGAGATTGAACCCAGGACCTCATACATGCAAAGTATGCGCTCTACCACTGAGCTACATCCCCATGGCAGAAATGGTAGAGGACCAAACTGAAAGGCTTTTACTCAAACTTGCTGAAAATGCATTAAAGCTTTAACATAGCTTGGAGATGCTGGGGATTGAACCCAAGGCCTCATACATGCAAAGCATGCGATCTACCACTGAGCTACATCCCCATACAAAAATGACATTTGGGCATCTGTAGGTATACAAATTCTGTTAATCCCAGTAGAGGGCACATAAAAGGAATGAATTGAAGCTCTTTTGCATGAAACGCAACAAGCATTGAGCAGCATTTGGAGAAGCTGGGGATTGAACCCAGGACCTCATACATGCAAAGCATGCGCTCTACCACTGAGCTACATCCCCTTTGCTAAAATGACTTTTGAGCATCTGTAGGTATACAAATGCTGTTAAATCCAGTAGCTGGCACATCACAAGACCAAACTGAAAGGCTTTTACTCAAACTTGCTGAAAATGCATTAAAGCTTTAACAGAGCTTGGAGATGTTGGGGATTGAACCCAGGACCTCATACATGCGAAGCATGCGCTCTACCACTGAGCTACACCCCCTGATAAAAGGTGTGCTTTGTTTGTGTGTAGTTACAAGTGCTTTTACTCAAGATAACGTTTGTGTAATAAGTAGTAGATGTTTGCAGACATTGTAATGACTACACACGTAGGTCAAAAGTCTGATCAATAGGTAGTTAAAGATTGCTTGGAGATACTGGGGATTGAACCCAGGACCTCATACATGCAAAGCATGCGCTCTACCACTGAGCTACATCCCCATGGCAAAAATGGTAGAGGACCAAACTGAAAGGCTTTTACTCAAACTTGCTGAAAATGCATTAAAGCTTTAACATAGCTTGGAGATGCTGGGGTTTGAACCCAGGACCTCATACATGCAAAGCATGCACTCTACCACTGAGCTACATCCCCATACAAAAATGACATTTGGGCATCTGTAGGTATACAAATTCTGTTATTCCCAGTAGAGGGCACATAAAAGGAATGAATTGAAGCTCTTTTGCATGAAACGCAACAAGCACTGAGCAGCATTTGGAGATGCTGGGGATGGAACCCAGGACCTCATACATGCAAAGCATGCGCTCTACCACTGAGCTACATCCCCGTTGTGAAAATGACTTTTGGGCATTTGTAGGTATACAAATTCTGTTAATTTGGAGATGCTGGGGATAGAACCCAGGACCTTTGCTAAAATGACTTTTGAGCATCTGTAGGTATACAAATTCTGTTAATCCCAGTAGAGGGCAGACAAAAGGAATGAATTGAAGCTCTTTTGCATGAAACGCAAAAAACATTGAGCAGCATTTGGAGATGCTGGGGATTGAACCCAGGACCTCATACATGCAAAGCATGCGCTCTACCACTGACCTACATCCCCGTTGCAAATGACATTTGAGCATCTGTAGGTATACAAATGCTGTTAAATCCAGTAGCTGGCACGTCACAGGACCAAACTGAAAGGTTTTTACTCAAACTTGCTGAAAATGCATTAAAGCTTTAACAGAGCTGGGAGATTCTGGGGATTGAACCCAGGACCTCACACATGCGAAGCATGCGCTCTACCACTGAGCTACATCCCCTGATAAAAGGTGTGCTTTGTTTGTGTGTAGTTACAAGTGCTTTTACTCAAGATAACATTTGTGTAATAAGTAGTAGATGTTTGCAGACATTGTAATGACTACACACGTAGGTCAAAAGTCTGATAAATAGGTAGTTAAAGATTGCTTGGAGATACTGGGGATTGAACCCAGGAGCTCATACATGCAAAGCATGCGCTCTACCACTGAGCTACATCCCCATAGAAAAATGACTTTTGGGCATCTGTAGGTATACAAATTCTGTTAATCCCAGTAGAGGGCAGATAAAAAGAATGAATTGAAGCTCTTTTGCATGAAACGCAATAAACATTGAGTAGCATTTGGAGAGGCTGGGGATTGAACCCTGGACCTCATACATGCAAAGCATGCGCTCTACCACTGAGCTACATCCCCGTTGCAAGAATGACTTTTGGGCATCTGTAGGTATACAAATTCTGTTAATCCCAGTAGAGGGCAGATATAAGGATTGAATTGAAGCTCTTTTGCATGAAACGCAATAAACTTTGAGCAGCATTTGGAGATGCTGGGGATTGAACCCAGGACCTCATACATGCAAAGCATGCGCTCTACCACTGAGCTACATCCCCATTGTGAAAATGACTTTTGGGCATCTGTAGGTATACAAATTCTGTTAATCCCAGTAGAGGGCACATAAAAGGATTGAATTGAAGCTCTTTTGCATGAAACGCAACAAGCATTGAGCAGCATGTGGAGATGCTGGGGATTGAACCCAGGACCTCATACATGCAAAGCATGCGCTCTACCACTGAGCTACATCCCCTTTGCTAAAATGACCTTTGAGCATCTGTAGGTATACAAATGCTGTTAAATCCAGTAGCTGGCAGGTCACAAGACCAAACTGAAAGGCTTTTACTCAAACTTGCTGAAAATGCATTAAAGCTTTAACAGAGCTTGGAGATGCTGGGGATTGAACCCAGGACCTCATACATGCGAAGCATGCGCTCTACCACTGAGCTACATCCCCTGATAAAAGGTGTGCTTTGTTTGTGTGTAGTTACAAGTGCTTTTACTCAAGATAACGTCTGTGTAATAAGTAGTAGATGTTTGCAGACATTGTAATGACTACACAGGTAGGTCAAAAGTCTGATAAATAGGTAGTTAAAGATTGCTTGGAGATACTGGGGATTGAACCCAGGACCTCATACATGCAAAGCATGCGCTCTACCACTGAGCTACATCCCCGTAGAAAAATGACTTTTGGGCATCTGTAGGTATACAAATTCTGTTAATCCCAGTAGAGGGCAGATAAAAGGAATGAATTGAAGCTCTTTTGCATGAAACGCAATAAACGTTGAGTAGCATTTGGATATGCTGGGGATTGAACCCAGGACCTCATACATGCAAAGCATGCGCTCTACCACTGAGCTACATCCCCGTTGCAAAAATGACTTTTGGGCATCTGTAGGTATACAAATTCTGTTAATCCCAGTAGAGGGCACATATAAGGAATGAATTGAAGCTCTTTTGCATGAAACGCAACAAGCATTGAGCAGCATTTGGAGAAGCTGGGGATTGAACCCAGGACCTCATACATGCAAAGCATGCGCTCTACCACTGAGCTACATCCCCTTTGCTAAAATGACTTTTGAGCATCTGTAGGTATACAAATGCTGTTAAATCCAGTAGCTGGCACATCACAAGACCAAACTGAAAGGCTTTTACTCAAACTTGCTGAAAATGCATTAAAGCTTTAACAGAGCTTGGAGATTGAACCCAGGACCTCATACATGCGAAGCATGCGCTCTACCACTGAGCTACATCCCCTGATAAAAGGTGTGCTTTGTTTGTGTGTAGTTACAAGTGCTTTTACTCAAGATAACGTCTGTGTAATAAGTAGTAGATGTTTGCAGACATTGTAATGACTACACAGGTAGGTCAAAAGTCTGATAAATAGGTAGTTAAAGATTGCTTGGAGATACTGGGGATTGAACCCAGGACCTCATACATGCAAAGCATGCGCACTACCACTGAGCTACATCCCCTTTGCTAAAACGACTTTTGAGCATCTGTAGGTATACAAATGCTGTTAAATCCAGTAGCTGGCACATCACAAGACCAAACTGAAAGGCTTTTACTCAAACTTGCTGAAAATGCATTAAAGCTTTAACAGAGCTTGGAGATGCTGGGGATTGAACCCAGGACCTCATACATGCGAAGCATGCGCTCTACCACTGAGCTACATCCCCTGATAAAAGGTGTGCTTTGTTTGTGTGTAGTTACAAGTGCTTTTACTCAAGATAACGTTTGTGTAATAAGTAGTAGATGTTTGCAGACATTGTAATGACTACACACGTAGGTCAAAAGTCTGATAAATAGGTAGTTAAAGATTGCTTGGAGATTGAACCCAGGACCTCATACATGCAAAGTATGCGCTCTACCACTGAGCTACATCCCCATGGCAGAAATGGTAGAGGACCAAACTGAAAGGCTTTTACTCAAACTTGCTGAAAATGCATTAAAGCTTTAACATAGCTTGGAGATGCTGGGGATTGAACCCAAGGCCTCATACATGCAAAGCATGCGATCTACCACTGAGCTACATCCCCATACAAAAATGACATTTGGGCATCTGTAGGTATACAAATTCTGTTAATCCCAGTAGAGGGCACATAAAAGGAATGAATTGAAGCTCTTTTGCATGAAACGCAACAAGCATTGAGCAGCATTTGGAGAAGCTGGGGATTGAACCCAGGACCTCATACATGCAAAGCATGCGCTCTACCACTGAGCTACATCCCCTTTGCTAAAATGACTTTTGAGCATCTGTAGGTATACAAATGCTGTTAAATCCAGTAGCTGGCACATCACAGGACCAAACTGAAAGGTTTTTACTCAAACTTGCTGAAAATGCATTAAAGCTTTAACAGAGCTGGGAGATTCTGGGGATTGAACCCAGGACCTCACACATGCGAAGCATGCGCTCTACCACTGAGCTACATCCCCTGATAAAAGGTGTGCTTTGTTTGTGTGTAGTTACAAGTGCTTTTACTCAAGATAACATTTGTGTAATAAGTAGTAGATGTTTGCAGACATTGTAATGACTACACACGTAGGTCAAAAGTCTGATAAATAGGTAGTTAAAGATTGCTTGGAGATACTGGGGATTGAACCCAGGAGCTCATACATGCAAAGCATGCGCTCTACCACTGAGCTACATCCCCATAGAAAAATGACTTTTGGGCATCTGTAGGTATACAAATTCTGTTAATCCCAGTAGAGGGCAGATAAAAAGAATGAATTGAAGCTCTTTTGCATGAAACGCAATAAACATTGAGTAGCATTTGGAGAGGCTGGGGATTGAACCCTGGACCTCATACATGCAAAGCATGCGCTCTACCACTGAGCTACATCCCCGTTGCAAGAATGACTTTTGGGCATCTGTAGGTATACAAATTCTGTTAATCCCAGTAGAGGGCAGATATAAGGATTGAATTGAAGCTCTTTTGCATGAAACGCAATAAACTTTGAGCAGCATTTGGAGATGCTGGGGATTGAACCCAGGACCTCATACATGCAAAGCATGCGCTCTACCACTGAGCTACATCCCCATTGTGAAAATGACTTTTGGGCATCTGTAGGTATACAAATTCTGTTAATCCCAGTAGAGGGCACATAAAAGGATTGAATTGAAGCTCTTTTGCATGAAACGCAACAAGCATTGAGCAGCATGTGGAGATGCTGGGGATTGAACCCAGGACCTCATACATGCAAAGCATGCGCTCTACCACTGAGCTACATCCCCTTTGCTAAAATGACCTTTGAGCATCTGTAGGTATACAAATGCTGTTAAATCCAGTAGCTGGCAGGTCACAAGACCAAACTGAAAGGCTTTTACTCAAACTTGCTGAAAATGCATTAAAGCTTTAACAGAGCTTGGAGATGCTGGGGATTGAACCCAGGACCTCATACATGCGAAGCATGCGCTCTACCACTGAGCTACATCCCCTGATAAAAGGTGTGCTTTGTTTGTGTGTAGTTACAAGTGCTTTTACTCAAGATAACGTCTGTGTAATAAGTAGTAGATGTTTGCAGACATTGTAATGACTACACAGGTAGGTCAAAAGTCTGATAAATAGGTAGTTAAAGATTGCTTGGAGATACTGGGGATTGAACCCAGGACCTCATACATGCAAAGCATGCGCTCTACCACTGAGCTACATCCCCGTAGAAAAATGACTTTTGGGCATCTGTAGGTATACAAATTCTGTTAATCCCAGTAGAGGGCAGATAAAAGGAATGAATTGAAGCTCTTTTGCATGAAACGCAATAAACGTTGAGTAGCATTTGGATATGCTGGGGATTGAACCCAGGACCTCATACATGCAAAGCATGCGCTCTACCACTGAGCTACATCCCCGTTGCAAAAATGACTTTTGGGCATCTGTAGGTATACAAATTCTGTTAATCCCAGTAGAGGGCACATATAAGGAATGAATTGAAGCTCTTTTGCATGAAACGCAACAAGCATTGAGCAGCATTTGGAGAAGCTGGGGATTGAACCCAGGACCTCATACATGCAAAGCATGCGCTCTACCACTGAGCTACATCCCCTTTGCTAAAATGACTTTTGAGCATCTGTAGGTATACAAATGCTGTTAAATCCAGTAGCTGGCACATCACAAGACCAAACTGAAAGGCTTTTACTCAAACTTGCTGAAAATGCATTAAAGCTTTAACAGAGCTTGGAGATTGAACCCAGGACCTCATACATGCGAAGCATGCGCTCTACCACTGAGCTACATCCCCTGATAAAAGGTGTGCTTTGTTTGTGTGTAGTTACAAGTGCTTTTACTCAAGATAACGTCTGTGTAATAAGTAGTAGATGTTTGCAGACATTGTAATGACTACACAGGTAGGTCAAAAGTCTGATAAATAGGTAGTTAAAGATTGCTTGGAGATACTGGGGATTGAACCCAGGACCTCATACATGCAAAGCATGCGCACTACCACTGAGCTACATCCCCTTTGCTAAAACGACTTTTGAGCATCTGTAGGTATACAAATGCTGTTAAATCCAGTAGCTGGCACATCACAAGACCAAACTGAAAGGCTTTTACTCAAACTTGCTGAAAATGCATTAAAGCTTTAACAGAGCTTGGAGATGCTGGGGATTGAACCCAGGACCTCATACATGCGAAGCATGCGCTCTACCACTGAGCTACATCCCCTGATAAAAGGTGTGCTTTGTTTGTGTGTAGTTACAAGTGCTTTTACTCAAGATAACGTTTGTGTAATAAGTAGTAGATGTTTGCAGACATTGTAATGACTACACACGTAGGTCAAAAGTCTGATAAATAGGTAGTTAAAGATTGCTTGGAGATTGAACCCAGGACCTCATACATGCAAAGTATGCGCTCTACCACTGAGCTACATCCCCATGGCAGAAATGGTAGAGGACCAAACTGAAAGGCTTTTACTCAAACTTGCTGAAAATGCATTAAAGCTTTAACATAGCTTGGAGATGCTGGGGATTGAACCCAAGGCCTCATACATGCAAAGCATGCGATCTACCACTGAGCTACATCCCCATACAAAAATGACATTTGGGCATCTGTAGGTATACAAATTCTGTTAATCCCAGTAGAGGGCACATAAAAGGAATGAATTGAAGCTCTTTTGCATGAAACGCAACAAGCATTGAGCAGCATTTGGAGAAGCTGGGGATTGAACCCAGGACCTCATACATGCAAAGCATGCGCTCTACCACTGAGCTACATCCCCTTTGCTAAAATGACTTTTGAGCATCTGTAGGTATACAAATGCTGTTAAATCCAGTAGCTGGCACATCACAAGACCAAACTGAAAGGCTTTTACTCAAACTTGCTGAAAATGCATTAAAGCTTTAACAGAGCTTGGAGATGTTGGGGATTGAACCCAGGACCTCATACATGCGAAGCATGCGCTCTACCACTGAGCTACACCCCCTGATAAAAGGTGTGCTTTGTTTGTGTGTAGTTACAAGTGCTTTTACTCAAGATAACGTTTGTGTAATAAGTAGTAGATGTTTGCAGACATTGTAATGACTACACACGTAGGTCAAAAGTCTGATCAATAGGTAGTTAAAGATTGCTTGGAGATACTGGGGATTGAACCCAGGACCTCATACATGCAAAGCATGCGCTCTACCACTGAGCTACATCCCCATGGCAAAAATGGTAGAGGACCAAACTGAAAGGCTTTTACTCAAACTTGCTGAAAATGCATTAAAGCTTTAACATAGCTTGGAGATGCTGGGGTTTGAACCCAGGACCTCATACATGCAAAGCATGCGCTCTACCACTGAGCTACATCCCCATACAAAAATGACATTTGGGCATCTGTAGGTATACAAATTCTGTTATTCCCAGTAGAGGGCACATAAAAGGAATGAATTGAAGCTCTTTTGCATGAAACGCAACAAGCACTGAGCAGCATTTGGAGATGCTGGGGATGGAACCCAGGACCTCATACATGCAAAGCATGCGCTCTACCACTGAGCTACATCCCCGTTGTGAAAATGACTTTTGGGCATTTGTAGGTATACAAATTCTGTTAATTTGGAGATGCTGGGGATAGAACCCAGGACCTTTGCTAAAATGACTTTTGAGCATCTGTAGGTATACAAATTCTGTTAATCCCAGTAGAGGGCAGACAAAAGGAATGAATTGAAGCTCTTTTGCATGAAACGCAAAAAACATTGAGCAGCATTTGGAGATGCTGGGGATTGAACCCAGGACCTCATACATGCAAAGCATGCGCTCTACCACTGACCTACATCCCCGTTGCAAATGACATTTGAGCATCTGTAGGTATACAAATGCTGTTAAATCCAGTAGCTGGCACGTCACAGGACCAAACTGAAAGGTTTTTACTCAAACTTGCTGAAAATGCATTAAAGCTTTAACAGAGCTGGGAGATTCTGGGGATTGAACCCAGGACCTCACACATGCGAAGCATGCGCTCTACCACTGAGCTACATCCCCTGATAAAAGGTGTGCTTTGTTTGTGTGTAGTTACAAGTGCTTTTACTCAAGATAACATTTGTGTAATAAGTAGTAGATGTTTGCAGACATTGTAATGACTACACACGTAGGTCAAAAGTCTGATAAATAGGTAGTTAAAGATTGCTTGGAGATACTGGGGATTGAACCCAGGAGCTCATACATGCAAAGCATGCGCTCTACCACTGAGCTACATCCCCATAGAAAAATGACTTTTGGGCATCTGTAGGTATACAAATTCTGTTAATCCCAGTAGAGGGCAGATAAAAAGAATGAATTGAAGCTCTTTTGCATGAAACGCAATAAACATTGAGTAGCATTTGGAGAGGCTGGGGATTGAACCCTGGACCTCATACATGCAAAGCATGCGCTCTACCACTGAGCTACATCCCCGTTGCAAGAATGACTTTTGGGCATCTGTAGGTATACAAATTCTGTTAATCCCAGTAGAGGGCAGATATAAGGATTGAATTGAAGCTCTTTTGCATGAAACGCAATAAACTTTGAGCAGCATTTGGAGATGCTGGGGATTGAACCCAGGACCTCATACATGCAAAGCATGCGCTCTACCACTGAGCTACATCCCCATTGTGAAAATGACTTTTGGGCATCTGTAGGTATACAAATTCTGTTAATCCCAGTAGAGGGCACATAAAAGGATTGAATTGAAGCTCTTTTGCATGAAACGCAACAAGCATTGAGCAGCATGTGGAGATGCTGGGGATTGAACCCAGGACCTCATACATGCAAAGCATGCGCTCTACCACTGAGCTACATCCCCTTTGCTAAAATGACCTTTGAGCATCTGTAGGTATACAAATGCTGTTAAATCCAGTAGCTGGCAGGTCACAAGACCAAACTGAAAGGCTTTTACTCAAACTTGCTGAAAATGCATTAAAGCTTTAACAGAGCTTGGAGATGCTGGGGATTGAACCCAGGACCTCATACATGCGAAGCATGCGCTCTACCACTGAGCTACATCCCCTGATAAAAGGTGTGCTTTGTTTGTGTGTAGTTACAAGTGCTTTTACTCAAGATAACGTCTGTGTAATAAGTAGTAGATGTTTGCAGACATTGTAATGACTACACAGGTAGGTCAAAAGTCTGATAAATAGGTAGTTAAAGATTGCTTGGAGATACTGGGGATTGAACCCAGGACCTCATACATGCAAAGCATGCGCTCTACCACTGAGCTACATCCCCGTAGAAAAATGACTTTTGGGCATCTGTAGGTATACAAATTCTGTTAATCCCAGTAGAGGGCAGATAAAAGGAATGAATTGAAGCTCTTTTGCATGAAACGCAATAAACGTTGAGTAGCATTTGGAGATGCTGGGGATTGAACCCAGGACCTCATACATGCAAAGCATGCGCTCTACCACTGAGCTACATCCCCGTTGCAAAAATGACTTTTGGGCATCTGTAGGTATACAAATTCTGTTAATCCCAGTAGAGGGCACATATAAGGAATGAATTGAAGCTCTTTTGCATGAAACGCAACAAGCATTGAGCAGCATTTGGAGAAGCTGGGGATTGAACCCAGGACCTCATACATGCAAAGCATGCGCTCTACCACTGAGCTACATCCCCTTTGCTAAAATGACTTTTGAGCATCTGTAGGTATACAAATGCTGTTAAATCCAGTAGCTGGCACATCACAAGACCAAACTGAAAGGCTTTTACTCAAACTTGCTGAAAATGCATTAAAGCTTTAACAGAGCTTGGAGATTGAACCCAGGACCTCATACATGCGAAGCATGCGCTCTACCACTGAGCTACATCCCCTGATAAAAGGTGTGCTTTGTTTGTGTGTAGTTACAAGTGCTTTTACTCAAGATAACGTCTGTGTAATAAGTAGTAGATGTTTGCAGACATTGTAATGACTACACAGGTAGGTCAAAAGTCTGATAAATAGGTAGTTAAAGATTGCTTGGAGATACTGGGGATTGAACCCAGGACCTCATACATGCAAAGCATGCGCACTACCACTGAGCTACATCCCCTTTGCTAAAACGACTTTTGAGCATCTGTAGGTATACAAATGCTGTTAAATCCAGTAGCTGGCACATCACAAGACCAAACTGAAAGGCTTTTACTCAAACTTGCTGAAAATGCATTAAAGCTTTAACAGAGCTTGGAGATGCTGGGGATTGAACCCAGGACCTCATACATGCGAAGCATGCGCTCTACCACTGAGCTACATCCCCTGATAAAAGGTGTGCTTTGTTTGTGTGTAGTTACAAGTGCTTTTACTCAAGATAACGTTTGTGTAATAAGTAGTAGATGTTTGCAGACATTGTAATGACTACACACGTAGGTCAAAAGTCTGATAAATAGGTAGTTAAAGATTGCTTGGAGATTGAACCCAGGACCTCATACATGCAAAGTATGCGCTCTACCACTGAGCTACATCCCCATGGCAGAAATGGTAGAGGACCAAACTGAAAGGCTTTTACTCAAACTTGCTGAAAATGCATTAAAGCTTTAACATAGCTTGGAGATGCTGGGGATTGAACCCAAGGCCTCATACATGCAAAGCATGCGATCTACCACTGAGCTACATCCCCATACAAAAATGACATTTGGGCATCTGTAGGTATACAAATTCTGTTAATCCCAGTAGAGGGCACATAAAAGGAATGAATTGAAGCTCTTTTGCATGAAACGCAACAAGCATTGAGCAGCATTTGGAGAAGCTGGGGATTGAACCCAGGACCTCATACATGCAAAGCATGCGCTCTACCACTGAGCTACATCCCCTTTGCTAAAATGACTTTTGAGCATCTGTAGGTATACAAATGCTGTTAAATCCAGTAGCTGGCACATCACAAGACCAAACTGAAAGGCTTTTACTCAAACTTGCTGAAAATGCATTAAAGCTTTAACAGAGCTTGGAGATGTTGGGGATTGAACCCAGGACCTCATACATGCGAAGCATGCGCTCTACCACTGAGCTACACCCCCTGATAAAAGGTGTGCTTTGTTTGTGTGTAGTTACAAGTGCTTTTACTCAAGATAACGTTTGTGTAATAAGTAGTAGATGTTTGCAGACATTGTAATGACTACACACGTAGGTCAAAAGTCTGATCAATAGGTAGTTAAAGATTGCTTGGAGATACTGGGGATTGAACCCAGGACCTCATACATGCAAAGCATGCGCTCTACCACTGAGCTACATCCCCATGGCAAAAATGGTAGAGGACCAAACTGAAAGGCTTTTACTCAAACTTGCTGAAAATGCATTAAAGCTTTAACATAGCTTGGAGATGCTGGGGTTTGAACCCAGGACCTCATACATGCAAAGCATGCGCTCTACCACTGAGCTACATCCCCATACAAAAATGACATTTGGGCATCTGTAGGTATACAAATTCTGTTATTCCCAGTAGAGGGCACATAAAAGGAATGAATTGAAGCTCTTTTGCATGAAACGCAACAAGCACTGAGCAGCATTTGGAGATGCTGGGGATGGAACCCAGGACCTCATACATGCAAAGCATGCGCTCTACCACTGAGCTACATCCCCGTTGTGAAAATGACTTTTGGGCATTTGTAGGTATACAAATTCTGTTAATTTGGAGATGCTGGGGATAGAACCCAGGACCTTTGCTAAAATGACTTTTGAGCATCTGTAGGTATACAAATTCTGTTAATCCCAGTAGAGGGCAGACAAAAGGAATGAATTGAAGCTCTTTTGCATGAAACGCAAAAAACATTGAGCAGCATTTGGAGATGCTGGGGATTGAACCCAGGACCTCATACATGCAAAGCATGCGCTCTACCACTGACCTACATCCCCGTTGCAAATGACATTTGAGCATCTGTAGGTATACAAATGCTGTTAAATCCAGTAGCTGGCACGTCACAGGACCAAACTGAAAGGTTTTTACTCAAACTTGCTGAAAATGCATTAAAGCTTTAACAGAGCTGGGAGATTCTGGGGATTGAACCCAGGACCTCACACATGCGAAGCATGCGCTCTACCACTGAGCTACATCCCCTGATAAAAGGTGTGCTTTGTTTGTGTGTAGTTACAAGTGCTTTTACTCAAGATAACATTTGTGTAATAAGTAGTAGATGTTTGCAGACATTGTAATGACTACACACGTAGGTCAAAAGTCTGATAAATAGGTAGTTAAAGATTGCTTGGAGATACTGGGGATTGAACCCAGGAGCTCATACATGCAAAGCATGCGCTCTACCACTGAGCTACATCCCCATAGAAAAATGACTTTTGGGCATCTGTAGGTATACAAATTCTGTTAATCCCAGTAGAGGGCAGATAAAAAGAATGAATTGAAGCTCTTTTGCATGAAACGCAATAAACATTGAGTAGCATTTGGAGAGGCTGGGGATTGAACCCTGGACCTCATACATGCAAAGCATGCGCTCTACCACTGAGCTACATCCCCGTTGCAAGAATGACTTTTGGGCATCTGTAGGTATACAAATTCTGTTAATCCCAGTAGAGGGCAGATATAAGGATTGAATTGAAGCTCTTTTGCATGAAACGCAATAAACTTTGAGCAGCATTTGGAGATGCTGGGGATTGAACCCAGGACCTCATACATGCAAAGCATGCGCTCTACCACTGAGCTACATCCCCATTGTGAAAATGACTTTTGGGCATCTGTAGGTATACAAATTCTGTTAATCCCAGTAGAGGGCACATAAAAGGATTGAATTGAAGCTCTTTTGCATGAAACGCAACAAGCATTGAGCAGCATGTGGAGATGCTGGGGATTGAACCCAGGACCTCATACATGCAAAGCATGCGCTCTACCACTGAGCTACATCCCCTTTGCTAAAATGACCTTTGAGCATCTGTAGGTATACAAATGCTGTTAAATCCAGTAGCTGGCAGGTCACAAGACCAAACTGAAAGGCTTTTACTCAAACTTGCTGAAAATGCATTAAAGCTTTAACAGAGCTTGGAGATGCTGGGGATTGAACCCAGGACCTCATACATGCGAAGCATGCGCTCTACCACTGAGCTACATCCCCTGATAAAAGGTGTGCTTTGTTTGTGTGTAGTTACAAGTGCTTTTACTCAAGATAACGTCTGTGTAATAAGTAGTAGATGTTTGCAGACATTGTAATGACTACACAGGTAGGTCAAAAGTCTGATAAATAGGTAGTTAAAGATTGCTTGGAGATACTGGGGATTGAACCCAGGACCTCATACATGCAAAGCATGCGCTCTACCACTGAGCTACATCCCCGTAGAAAAATGACTTTTGGGCATCTGTAGGTATACAAATTCTGTTAATCCCAGTAGAGGGCAGATAAAAGGAATGAATTGAAGCTCTTTTGCATGAAACGCAATAAACGTTGAGTAGCATTTGGAGATGCTGGGGATTGAACCCAGGACCTCATACATGCAAAGCATGCGCTCTACCACTGAGCTACATCCCCGTTGCAAAAATGACTTTTGGGCATCTGTAGGTATACAAATTCTGTTAATCCCAGTAGAGGGCACATATAAGGAATGAATTGAAGCTCTTTTGCATGAAACGCAACAAGCATTGAGCAGCATTTGGAGAAGCTGGGGATTGAACCCAGGACCTCATACATGCAAAGCATGCGCTCTACCACTGAGCTACATCCCCTTTGCTAAAATGACTTTTGAGCATCTGTAGGTATACAAATGCTGTTAAATCCAGTAGCTGGCACATCACAAGACCAAACTGAAAGGCTTTTACTCAAACTTGCTGAAAATGCATTAAAGCTTTAACAGAGCTTGGAGATTGAACCCAGGACCTCATACATGCGAAGCATGCGCTCTACCACTGAGCTACATCCCCTGATAAAAGGTGTGCTTTGTTTGTGTGTAGTTACAAGTGCTTTTACTCAAGATAACGTCTGTGTAATAAGTAGTAGATGTTTGCAGACATTGTAATGACTACACAGGTAGGTCAAAAGTCTGATAAATAGGTAGTTAAAGATTGCTTGGAGATACTGGGGATTGAACCCAGGACCTCATACATGCAAAGCATGCGCACTACCACTGAGCTACATCCCCTTTGCTAAAACGACTTTTGAGCATCTGTAGGTATACAAATGCTGTTAAATCCAGTAGCTGGCACATCACAAGACCAAACTGAAAGGCTTTTACTCAAACTTGCTGAAAATGCATTAAAGCTTTAACAGAGCTTGGAGATGCTGGGGATTGAACCCAGGACCTCATACATGCGAAGCATGCGCTCTACCACTGAGCTACATCCCCTGATAAAAGGTGTGCTTTGTTTGTGTGTAGTTACAAGTGCTTTTACTCAAGATAACGTTTGTGTAATAAGTAGTAGATGTTTGCAGACATTGTAATGACTACACACGTAGGTCAAAAGTCTGATAAATAGGTAGTTAAAGATTGCTTGGAGATTGAACCCAGGACCTCATACATGCAAAGTATGCGCTCTACCACTGAGCTACATCCCCATGGCAGAAATGGTAGAGGACCAAACTGAAAGGCTTTTACTCAAACTTGCTGAAAATGCATTAAAGCTTTAACATAGCTTGGAGATGCTGGGGATTGAACCCAAGGCCTCATACATGCAAAGCATGCGATCTACCACTGAGCTACATCCCCATACAAAAATGACATTTGGGCATCTGTAGGTATACAAATTCTGTTAATCCCAGTAGAGGGCACATAAAAGGAATGAATTGAAGCTCTTTTGCATGAAACGCAACAAGCATTGAGCAGCATTTGGAGAAGCTGGGGATTGAACCCAGGACCTCATACATGCAAAGCATGCGCTCTACCACTGAGCTACATCCCCTTTGCTAAAATGACTTTTGAGCATCTGTAGGTATACAAATGCTGTTAAATCCAGTAGCTGGCACATCACAAGACCAAACTGAAAGGCTTTTACTCAAACTTGCTGAAAATGCATTAAAGCTTTAACAGAGCTTGGAGATGTTGGGGATTGAACCCAGGACCTCATACATGCGAAGCATGCGCTCTACCACTGAGCTACACCCCCTGATAAAAGGTGTGCTTTGTTTGTGTGTAGTTACAAGTGCTTTTACTCAAGATAACGTTTGTGTAATAAGTAGTAGATGTTTGCAGACATTGTAATGACTACACACGTAGGTCAAAAGTCTGATCAATAGGTAGTTAAAGATTGCTTGGAGATACTGGGGATTGAACCCAGGACCTCATACATGCAAAGCATGCGCTCTACCACTGAGCTACATCCCCATGGCAAAAATGGTAGAGGACCAAACTGAAAGGCTTTTACTCAAACTTGCTGAAAATGCATTAAAGCTTTAACATAGCTTGGAGATGCTGGGGTTTGAACCCAGGACCTCATACATGCAAAGCATGCGCTCTACCACTGAGCTACATCCCCATACAAAAATGACATTTGGGCATCTGTAGGTATACAAATTCTGTTATTCCCAGTAGAGGGCACATAAAAGGAATGAATTGAAGCTCTTTTGCATGAAACGCAACAAGCACTGAGCAGCATTTGGAGATGCTGGGGATGGAACCCAGGACCTCATACATGCAAAGCATGCGCTCTACCACTGAGCTACATCCCCGTTGTGAAAATGACTTTTGGGCATTTGTAGGTATACAAATTCTGTTAATTTGGAGATGCTGGGGATAGAACCCAGGACCTTTGCTAAAATGACTTTTGAGCATCTGTAGGTATACAAATTCTGTTAATCCCAGTAGAGGGCAGACAAAAGGAATGAATTGAAGCTCTTTTGCATGAAACGCAAAAAACATTGAGCAGCATTTGGAGATGCTGGGGATTGAACCCAGGACCTCATACATGCAAAGCATGCGCTCTACCACTGACCTACATCCCCGTTGCAAATGACATTTGAGCATCTGTAGGTATACAAATGCTGTTAAATCCAGTAGCTGGCACGTCACAGGACCAAACTGAAAGGTTTTTACTCAAACTTGCTGAAAATGCATT
>NC_133372.1:24843081-24868081 GCF_049309525.1 Garra rufa | reverse complement strand
AATTTGGAGATGCTGGGGATAGAACCCAGGACCTTTGCTAAAATGACTTTTGAGCATCTGTAGGTATACAAATTCTGTTAATCCCAGTAGAGGGCAGACAAAAGGAATGAATTGAAGCTCTTTTGCATGAAACGCAATAAACATTGAGCAGCATTTGGAGATGCTGGGGATTGAACCCAGGACCTCATACATGCAAAGCATGCGCTCTACCACTGAGCTACATCCCCTTTGCTAAAATGACTTTTGAGCATCTGTAGGTATACAAATGCTGTTAAATCCAGTAGCTGGCAGGTCACAAGACCAAACTGAAAGGCTTTTACTCAAACTTGCTGAAAATGCATTAAAGCTTTAACAGAGCTTGGAGATGCTGGGGATTGAACCCAGGACCTCATACATGCGAAGCATGCGCTCTACCACTGAGCTACATCCCCTGATAAAAGGTGTGCTTTGTTTGTGTGTAGTTACAAGTGCTTTTACTCAAGATAACGTCTGTGTAATAAGTAGTAGATGTTTGCAGACATTGTAATGACTACACAGGTAGGTCAAAAGTCTGATAAATAGGTAGTTAAAGATTGCTTGGAGATACTGGGGATTGAACCCAGGAACTCATACATGCAAAGCATGCGCTCTACCACTGAGCTACATCCCCGTACAAAATTGAATTTTGGGCATCTGTAGGTATACAAATTCTGTTAATCCCAGTAGAGGGCAGATAAAAGGAATGAATTGAAGCTCTTTTGCATGAAACGCAATAAACATTGAGAAGCATTTGGAGATGTTGGGGATTGAACCCAGGACCTCATACATGCAAAGCATGCGCTCTACCACTGAGCTACATCCCCGTTGCAAAAATGATTTTTGGGCATCTGTAGGTATACAAATTCTGTTAATCCCAGTAGAGGGTACATATAAGGATTGAATTGAAGCCTTTTGCATGAAACGCAATAAACATTGAGCAGCATTTGGAGATGCTGGGGATTGAACCCAGGACCTCATACATGCAAAGCATGCGCTCTACCACTGAGCTACATCCCCATGGCAAAAATGGTAGAGGACCAAACTGAAAGGCTTTTACTCAAACTTGCTGAAAATGCATTAAAGCTTTAACATAGCTTGCAGATGCTGGGGATTGAACCCAGGACCTCATACATGCAAAGCATGCGCTCTACCACTGAGCTACATCCCCATACAAAAATGACATTTGGGCATCTGTAGGTATACAAATTCTGTTAATCCCAGTAGAGGGCACATAAAAGGAATGAATTGAAGCTCTTTTGCATGAAACGCAACAAGCATTGAGCAGCATTTGGAGAAGCTGGGGATTGAACCCAGGACCTCATACATGCAAAGCATGCGCTCTACCACTGAGCTACATCCCCTTTGCTAAAATGACTTTTGAGCATCTGTAGGTATACAAATGCTGTTAAATCCAGTAGCTGGTACGTCACAAGACCAAACTGAAAGGCTTTTACTCAAACTTGCTGAAAATGCATTAAAGCTTTAACAGAGCTTGCAGATGCTGGGGATTGAACCCAGGACCTCATACATGCGAAGCATGCGCTCTACCACTGAGCTACATCCCCTGATAAAAGGTGTGATTTGTTTGTGTGTAGTTACAAGTGCTTTTACTCAAGATAACGTTTGTGTAATAAGTAGATGTTTGCAGACATTGTAATGACTACACACATAGGTCAAAAGTCTGATCAATAGGTAGTTAAAGATTGCTTGGAGATAGAACCCAGGACCTCATACATGCAAAGCATGCGCTCTACCACTGAGCTACATCCCCGTAAAAAAATGACTTTTGGGCATCTGTAGGTATACAAATTCTGTTAATCCCAGTAGAGGGCACAAAAAAGGAATGAACTGAAGCTCTTTTGCATGAAACGCAATAAACATTGAGCAGCATTTGGAGATGCTGGGGACTGAACTCAGGACCTCATACATGCAAAGCATGCACTCTACCACTGAGCTACATCCACCTGGCAAAGACGGTAGAGGACCAAACAGAAAGGCTTCTACTCAAACCTGCTGAAAATGCATTAAAGCTTTAACATAGCTTGGAGATGCTGGGGATTGAACCCAGGACCTCATACGTGCAAAGCATGCGCTCTACCACTGAGCTACATCCCCATACAAAAATGACATTTTGGCATCTGTAGGTATACAAATTCTGTTAATCCCAGTAGAGGGCACATAAAAGGAATGAATTGAAGCTCTTTTGCATGAAACGCAACAAGCATTGAGCAGCATTTGGAGATGCTGGGGATGGAACCCAGGACCTCATACATGCAAAGCATGCGCTCTACCACTGAGCTACATCCCCGTTGTGAAAATGACTTTTGGGCATCTGTAGGTATACAAATTCTGTTAATTTGGAGATGCTGGGGATAGAACCCAGGACCTTTGCTAAAATGACTTTTGAGCATCTGTAGGTATACAAATTCTGTTAATCCCAGAAGAGGGCAGACAAAAGGAATGAATTGAAGCTCTTTTGCATGAAACGCAATAAACATTGAGCAGCATTTGGAGATGCTGGGGATTGAACCCAGGACCTCATACATGCAAAGCATGCGCTCTACCACTGAGCTACATCCCCTTTGCTAAAATGACTTTTGAGCATCTGTAGGTATACAAATGCTGTTAAATCCAGTAGCTGGCAGGTCACAAGACCAAACTGAAAGGCTTTTACTCAAACTTGCTGAAAATGCATTAAAGCTTTAACAGAGCTTGGAGATGCTGGGGATTGAACCCAGGACCTCATACATGCGAAGCATGCGCTCTACCACTGAGCTACATCCCCTGATAAAAGGTGTGCTTTGTTTGTGTGTAGTTACAAGTGCTTTTACTCAAGATAACGTCTGTGCAATAAGTAGTAGATGTTTGCAGACATTGTAATGACTACACAGGTAGGTCAAAAGTCTGATAAATAGGTAGTTAAAGATTGCTTGGAGATACTGGGGATTGAACCCAGGACCTCATACATGCAAAGCATGCGCTCTACCACTGAGCTACATCCCCGTACAATAACGACTTTTGGGCATCTGTAGGTATACAAATTCTGTTAATCCCAGTAGAGGGCAGATAAAAGGAATGAATTGAAGCTCTTTTGCATGAAACGCAATAAACATTGAGTAGCATTTGGAGATGCTGGGGATTGAACCCAGGACCTCATACATGCAAAGCATGCGCTCTACCACTGAGCTACATCCCCGTTGCAAGAATGACTTTTGGGCATCTGTAGGTATACAAATTCTGTTAATCCCAGTAGAGGGCAGATATAAGGATTGAATTGAAGCTCTTTTGCATGAAACGCAATAAACATTGAGCAGCATTTGGAGATGCTGGGGATTGTACCCAGGACCTCATACATGCAAAGCATGCGCTCTACCACTGAGCTACATCCCCATACAAAAATGACTTTTGGGCATCTGTAGGTATACAAATTCTGTTAATCCCAGTAGAGGGCACATAAAGGGAATGAATTGAAGCTCTTTTGTATGAAACGCAACAAGCATTGAGCAGCATTTGGAGATGCTGGGGATTGAACCCAGGACCTCATACATGCAAAGCATGCGCTCTACCACTGAGCTACATCCCCCTTGCAAAAATGACTTTTGGGCAGCTGTAGGTATACAAATTCTGTTAATTTGGAGATGCTGGGGATAGAACCCAGGACCTTTGCTAAAATGACTTTTGAGCATCTGTAGGTATACAAATTCTGTTAATCCCAGTAGAGGGCAGACAAAAGGAATGAATTGAAGCTCTTTTGCATGAAACGCAATAAACATTGAGCAGCATTTGGAGATGCTGGGGATTGAACCCAGGACCTCATACATGCAAAGCATGCGCTCTACCACTGAGCTACATCCCCGTTGCAAGAATGACTTTTGGGCATCTGTAGGTATACAAATTCTGTTAATCCCAGTAGAGGGCAGATATAAGGATTGAATTGAAGCTCTTTTGCATGAAACGCAATAAACATTGAGCAGCATTTGGAGATGCTGGGGATTGAACCCAGGACCTCATACATGCAAAGCATGCGCTCTACCACTGAGCTACATCCCCGTTGCGAAAATGACTTTTGGGCATCTGTAGGTATACAAATTCTGTTAATTTGGAGATGCTGGGGATAGAACCCAGGACCTTTGCTAAAATGACTTTTGAGCATCTGTAGGTATACAAATTCTGTTAATCCCAGTAGAGGGCAGACAAAAGGAATGAATTGAAGCTCTTTTGCATGAAACGCAATAAACATTGAGCAGCATTTGGAGATGCTGGGGATTGAACCCAGGACCTCATACATGCAAAGCATGCACTCTACCACTGAGCTACATCCCCTTTGCTAAAATGACTTTTGAGCATCTGTAGGTATACAAATGCTGTTAAATCCAGTAGCTGGCAGGTCACAAGACCAAACTGAAAGGCTTTTACTCAAACTTGCTGAAAATGCATTAAAGCTTTAACAGAGCTTGGAGATGCTGGGGATTGAACCCAGGACCTCATACATGCGAAGCATGCGCTCTACCACTGAGCTACATCCCCATGGCAAAAATGGTAGAGGACCAAACTGAAAGGCTTTTACTCAAACTTGCTGAAAATGCATTAAAGCTTTAACATAGCTTGGAGATGCTGGGGATTGAACCCAGGAACTCATACATGCAAAGCATGCGCTCTACCACTGAGCTACATCCCCTGATAAAAGTTGTGCTTTGTTTGTGTGTAGTTACAAGTGCTTTTACTCAAGATAACGTCTGTGTAATAAGTAGTAGATGTTTGCAGACATTGTAATGACTACACAGGTAGGTCAAAAGTCCAGGGCTTGACATTAACTTTTTGAGGCACTTGTCCTTCGGACAAGTAAATTTATGTTTCACTTGTCCATGCACAAAAGTCACTTGTCCGGGTAAATTTTTTTGCTAATGCATAATTCATTGAAAGCATCCAAACACTATCAATGTTAATACAATTCAGTTGAAACAGTAGAAAGGAACGTAGAAGTAGAAAGGAACAGTAGAAGGATCTCCAGACTCATAGTATAATACAAAGTAATACTTTGCACGCTGATGTGCACAGTGTATCACCAGAGGTAGTGGTGACTCTTGGTGAAAAAAAATAAAACTATCTATCCGACAGACGCCACAGAACATTTCTCCGTCTTCATAAATAACCCAGTCGAATTCATCTTTCCATTTGGTTACAAATTTTCGTTCCCGTTTGAACTCATATGGTGCTGTTGGTGTAAGGCAGGGCTCGAAATTAACTTTTTTACTTGGTAGCACTGGTGCTCCCAACTTTAAAAAGTTAGGAGCATCCCAAAAAATTTAGGAGCACCCAATTTCTTGGCCAATTCTGATTAACTGACATCTGACAGACGCCTGCCAGATGTTTGTACACAGCAGATGCTTTCCAGATCAAGAGATCTTTATCAGACATCTTGCAGATGTACATGTGCTATCTGAGCCGCGTTGTATAGTATATTGACAAATATAAACAAATATCAAGGAAAGAATTTTATTTCACCATTTAGTGTAGCTGCAGAATTTTAAAATATCAATTTAAGGCAATTTATGGCCCTTTTTTTTAAGAGCTGCACAATTTAAATGAACAGTATGAGTGGGGTTGGACAATGTACGGTAGAATATTAAGCCATAAAATTACAATATTTATAATTCAGATACAGACACAAAAAACAAAATATCTAATACAATGGCATTTCAACCTTTATACCATTAAAAGGGATAAATCAAGTATATAATTTCTTATATTTATATAAGATATATAACAGTATTACTTAATTGTTTAGAATTTTAAAAGGCAAATTAAATTATTTCACACTTACACATGGATCGATAATTCCAATAATTTGACCATAAACAGCTGAAAAAATGTATTGAAAATAAAAATTAATTTGTTTGTCACGAGGGGGCGCTTTAGGAGCGCTGAAATACTACGGTTTCCATAGTAACAGCTGTACACAAACCAGCACTAACGCCGTTTTATCAGAAATGAAATGACAATGCAAACGACATGTTTCTGAGGACAGTCTGTTCCCTTCAGATACATTCATATGAAGACATACGTGCAGCGTTTTGACTTTGAAACGTACAGCGTGCATATTTATTCAATGACATCATTGCCTTTTTGAAGATTTATCCAAACCTATCGCGATAGTCTTTCCGTCTCTTAAACTTATACGTTAATCAAGACTTTTAGTCTTGTACTACTAGTCAGTAGTTAGGCTAGCGACAGTTTTGAAACCGAGTCGTACCACACTCATTTCTCTCACTCGCACAAATGCTTCCAAATATAATTTGAGGTCGCACAGATTAATTTCTCGCAATTTCGAGAGAGAGAGAGAGAGAGAGAGACACGCGCGCGCGCGCGCACTCTCCCATGATTGAGCATAGAATGCTGCTACGTCAGAGCGGCCAAAGCATCAACAAGCTTCCTCGTACTTTTTGACAAGAGTTCTTGACGGGGCGGCCAGAGCTTCTTTTCAGCTCAAGTCGGCGGCGGTGTGAAAGTACAGTAACTTCATGAGCAGTTCTTTTCCGTTCCGTGTGTGTGTGTGTGTGTGTGTGTGTGTGTGTGTGTGTGTGTGTGTCGGCACGCTCTCTGTTCAATATTCCGCTCGGTGTTTGCGCTGCACGTTCTGCTCTGTCGTTAACGGCATATAACGTTAATTAACATGGCATTTTATTTTGTTTGAAATTTAACTTGTCCAGTCGGACAACCAATTTTCTCTTCCACTTGTCCTACAAAAAAATCCACTTGTCCCGGACAAGCGGACAAGCCTTAATGTCGAGCCCTGAAAGTCTGATAAATAGGTAGTTAAAGACTGCTTGGAGATACTGGGGATTGAACCCAGGACCTCTTACATGCAAAGCATGCGCTCTACCACTGAGCTACATCCCCGTACAAAATTGACTTTTGGGCATCTGTAGGTATACAAATTCTGTTAATCCCAGTAGAGGGCAGATAAAAGGAATGAATTGAAGCTCTTTTGCATGAAACGCAATAAACATTGAGTAGCATTTGGAGATGCTGGGGATTGAACCCAGGACCTCATACATGCAAAGCATGCGCTCTACCACTGAGCTACATCCCCGTTGCAAAAATGACTTTTGGGCATCTGTAGGTATACAAATTCTGTTAATCCCAGTAGAGGGCAGACAAAAGGAATGACTTGAAGCTCTTTTGCATGAAACGCAATAAACATTGAGCAGCATTTGGAGATGCTGGGGATTGAACCCAGGACCTCATACATGCAAAGCATGCGCTCTACCACTGAGCTACATCCCCTTTGCTAAAATGACTTTTGAGCATCTGTAGGTATACAAATGCTGTTAAATCCAGTAGCTGGCAGGTCACAAGACCAAACTGAAAGGCTTTTACTCAAACTTGCTGAAAATGCATTAAAGCTTTAACAGAGCTTGGAGATGCTGGGGATTGAACCCAGGACCTCATACATGCGAAGCATGCGCTCTACCACTGAGCTACATCCCCTGATAAAAGGTGTGCTTTGTTTGTGTGTAGTTACAAGTGCTTTTACTCAAGATAACGTCTGTGTAATAAGTAGTAGATGTTTGCAGACATTGTAATGACTACACAGGTAGGTCAAAAGTCTGATAAATAGGTAGTTAAAGATTGCTTGGAGATTGAACCCAGGACCTCATACATGCAAAGCATGCGCTCTACCACTGAGCTACATCCCCGTACAAAAATGACTTTTGGGCATCTGTAGGTATACAAATTCTGTTAATCCAAGTAGAGGGCAGATATAAGGATTGAATTGAAGCTCTTTTGCATGAAACGCAATAAACATTGAGCAGCATTTGGAGAAGCTGGGGATTGAACCCAGGACCTCATACATGCAAAGCATGCACTCCACCACTGAGCTACATCCCCTTTGCTAAAATGACGTTTGAGCATCTGTAGGTATACAAATGCTGTTAAATCCAGTAGCTGGTACGTCACAAGACCAAACTGAAAGGCTTTTACTCAAACTTGCTGAAAATGCATTAAAGCTTTAACAGAGCTTGGAGATGCTGGGGATTGAACCCAGGACCTCATACATGCGAAGCATGCGCTCTACCACTGAGCTACATCCCCTGATAAAAGGTGTGCTTTGTTTGTGTGTAGTTACAAGTGCTTTTACTCAAGATAACGTTTGTGTAATAAGTAGATGTTTGCAGACATTGTAATGACTACACACATAGGTCAAAAGTCTGATCAATAGGTAGTTAAAGATTGCTTGGAGATAGAACCCAGGACCTCATACATGCAAAGCATGCGCTCTACCACTGAGCTACATCCCCATGGCAAAAATGGTAGAGGACCAAACTGAAAGGCTTTTACTCAAACTTGCTGAAAATGCATTAAAGCTTTAACATAGCTTGGAGATGCTGGGGATTGAACCCAGGACCTCATACATGCAAAGCATGCGCTCTACCACTGAGCTACATCCCCATACAAAAATGACATTTGGGCATCTGTAGGTATACAAATTCTGTTAATCCCAGTAGAGGGCACATAAAAGGAATGAATTGAAGCTCTTTTGCATGAAACGCAACAAGCATTGAGCAGCATTTGGAGAAGCTGGGGATTGAACCCAGGACCTCATACATGCAAAGCATGCGCTCTACTACTGAGCTACATCCCCTTTGCTAAAATGACTTTTGAGCATCTGTAGGTATACAAATGCTGTTAAATCCAGTAGCTGGTACGTCACAAGACCAAACTGAAAGGCTTTTACTCAAACTTGCTGAAAATGCATTAAAGCTTTAACAGAGCTTGGAGATGCTGGGGATTGAACCCAGGACCTTTGCTAAAATGACTTTTGAGCATCTGTAGGTATACAAATTCTGTTAATTTGGAGATGCTGGGGATAGAACCCAGGACCTTTGCTAAAATGACTTTTGAGCATCTGTAGGTATACAAATTCTGTTAATCCCAGTAGAGGGCAGACAAAAGGAATGAATTGAAGCTCTTTTGCATGAAACGCAATAAACATTGAGCAGCATTTGGAGATGCTGGGGATTGAACCCAGGACCTCATACATGCAAAGCATGCGCTCTACCACTGAGCTACATCCCCGTTGCAAGAATGACTTTTGGGCATCTGTAGGTATACAAATTCTGTTAATCCCAGTAGAGGGCAGATATAAGGATTGAATTGAAGCTCTTTTGCATGAAACGCAATAAACATTGAGCAGCATTTGGAGATGCTGGGGATTGAACCCAGGACCTCATACATGCAAAGCATGCGCTCTACCACTGAGCTACATCCCCGTTGCAAAAATGACTTTTGGGCATCTGTAGGTATACAAATTCTGTTAATTTGGAGATGCTGGGGATAGAACCCAGGACCTTTGCTAAAATGACTTTTGAGCATCTGTAGGTATACAAATTCTGTTAATCCCAGTAGAGGGCAGACAAAAGGAATGAATTGAAGCTCTTTTGCATGAAACGCAATAAACATTGAGCAGCATTTGGAGATGCTGGGGATTGAACCCAGGACCTCATACATGCAAAGCATGCGCTCTACCACTGAGCTACATCCCCTTTGCTAAAATGACTTTTGAGCATCTGTAGGTATACAAATGCTGTTAAATCCAGTAGCTGGCAGGTCACAAGACCAAACTGAAAGGCTTTTACTCAAACTTGCTGAAAATGCATTAAAGCTTTAACAGAGCTTGGAGATGCTGGGGATTGAACCCAGGACCTCATACATGCGAAGCATGCGCTCTACCACTGAGCTACATCCCCATGGCAAAAATGGTAGAGGACCAAACTGAAAGGCTTTTACTCAAACTTGCTGAAAATGCATTAAAGCTTTAACATAGCTTGGAGATGCTGGGGATTGAACACAGGAACTCATACATGCAAAGCATGAGCTCTACCACTGAGCTACATCCCCTGATAAAAGGTGTGCTTTGTTTGTGTGTAGTTACAAGTGCTTTTACTCAAGATAACGTCTGTGTAATAAGTAGTAGATGTTTGCAGACATTGTAATGACTACACAGGTAGGTCAAAAGTCTGATAAATAGGTAGTTAAAGACTGCTTGGAGATACTGGGGATTGAACCCAGGACCTCATACATGCAAAGCATGCGCTCTACCACTGAGCTACATCCCCGTACAAAATTGACTTTTGGGCATCTGTAGGTATACAAATTCTGTTAATCCCAGTAGAGGGCAGATAAAAGGAATGAATTGAAGCTCTTTTGCATGAAACGCAATAAACATTGAGTAGCATTTGGAGATGCTGGGGATTGAACCCAGGACCTCATACATGCAAAGCATGCGCTCTACCACTGAGCTACATCCCGTTGCTAAAATGACCTTTGAGCATCTGTAGGTATACAAATGCTGTTAAATCCAGTAGCTGGCAGGTCACAAGACCAAACTGAAAGGCTTTTACTCAAACTTGCTGAAAATGCATTAAAGCTTTAACAGAGCTTGGAGATGCTGGGGATTGAACCCAGGACCTCATACATGCGAAGCATGCGCTCTACCACTGAGCTACATCCCCTGATAAAAGGTGTGCTTTGTTTGTGTGTAGTTACAAGTGCTTTTACTCAAGATAACGTCTGTGTAATAAGTAGTAGATGTTTGCAGACATTGTAATGACTACACAGGTAGGTCAAAAGTCTGATAAATAGGTAGTTAAAGATTGCTTGGAGATACTGGGGATTGAACCCAGGACCTCATACATGCAAAGCATGCGCTCTACCACTGAGCTACATCCCTGTAGAAAATTGACTTTTGGGCATCTGTAGGTATACAACTTCTGTTAATCCCAGTAGAGGGCAGATAAAAAGAATGAATTGAAGCTCTTTTGCATGAAACGCAATAAACATTGAGTAGCATTTGGAGATGCTGGGGATTGAACCCAGGACCTCATACATGCAAAGCATGCGCTCTACCACTGAGCTACATACCCGTTGCAAGAATGACTTTTGGGCATCTGTAGGTATACAAATTCTGTTAATCCCAGTAGAGGGCAGATATAAGGATTGAATTGAAGCTCTTTTGCATGAAACGCAATAAACATTGAGCAGCATTTGGAGATGCTGGGGATTGAACCCAGGACCTCATACATGCAAAGCATGCGCTCTACCACTGAGCTACATCCCCATACAAAAATGACTTTTGGGCATCTGTAGGTATACAAATTCTGTTAATCCCAGTAGAGGGCACATAAAAGGAATGAATTGAAGCTCTTTTGCATGAAACGCAACAAGCATTGAGCAGCATTTGGAGATGCTGGGGATTGAACCCAGGACCTCATACATGCAAAGCATGCGCTCTACCACTGAGCTACATCCCCGTTGCGAAAATGACTTTTGGGCATCTGTAGGTATACAAATTCTGTTAATTTGGAGATGCTGGGGATAGAACCCAGGACCTTTGCTAAAATGACTTTTGAGCATCTGTAGGTATACAAATTCTGTTAATCCCAGTAGAGGGCAGACAAAAGGAATGAATTGAAGCTCTTTTGCATGAAACGCAATAAACATTGAGCAGCATTTGGAGATGCTGGGGATTGAACCCAGGACCTCATACATGCAAAGCATGCGCTCTACCACTGAGCTACATCCCCTTTGCTAAAATGACTTTTGAGCATCTGTAGGTATACAAATGCTGTTAAATCCAGTAGCTGGCAGGTCACAAGACCAAACTGAAAGGCTTTTACTCAAACTTGCTGAAAATGCATTAAAGCTTTAACAGAGCTTGGAGTTGCTGGGGATTGAACCCAGGACCTCATACATGCAAAGCATGCGCTCTACCACTGAGCTACATCCCCTGATAAAAGGTGTGCTTTGTTTGTGTGTAGTTACAAGTGCTTTTACTCAAGATAACGTCTGTGTAATAAGTAGTAGATGTTTGCAGACATTGTAATGACTACACAGGTAGGTCAAAAGTCTGATAAATAGGTAGTTAAAGATTGCTTGGAGATACTGGGGATTGAACCCAGGAACTCATACATGCAAAGCATGCGCTCTACCACTGAGCTACATCCCCGTACAAAATTGAATTTTGGGCATCTGTAGGTATACAAATTCTGTTAATCCCAGTAGAGGGCAGATAAAAGGAATGAATTGAAGCTCTTTTGCATGAAACGCAATAAACATTGAGAAGCATTTGGAGATGTTGGGGATTGAACCCAGGACCTCATACATGCAAAGCATGCGCTCTACCACTGAGCTACATCCCCGTTGCAAAAATGATTTTTGGGCATCTGTAGGTATACAAATTCTGTTAATCCCAGTAGAGGGTACATATAAGGATTGAATTGAAGCCTTTTGCATGAAACGCAATAAACATTGAGCAGCATTTGGAGATGCTGGGGATTGAACCCAGGACCTCATACATGCAAAGCATGCGCTCTACCACTGAGCTACATCCCCATGGCAAAAATGGTAGAGGACCAAACTGAAAGGCTTTTACTCAAACTTGCTGAAAATGCATTAAAGCTTTAACATAGCTTGCAGATGCTGGGGATTGAACCCAGGACCTCATACATGCAAAGCATGCGCTCTACCACTGAGCTACATCCCCATACAAAAATGACATTTGGGCATCTGTAGGTATACAAATTCTGTTAATCCCAGTAGAGGGCACATAAAAGGAATGAATTGAAGCTCTTTTGCATGAAACACAACAAGCATTGAGCAGCATTTGGAGAAGCTGGGGATTGAACCCAGGACCTCATACATGCAAAGCATGCGCTCTACCACTGAGCTACATCCCCTTTGCTAAAATGACTTTTGAGCATCTGTAGGTATACAAATGCTGTTAAATCCAGTAGCTGGTACGTCACAAGACCAAACTGAAAGGCTTTTACTCAAACTTGCTGAAAATGCATTAAAGCTTTAACAGAGCTTGGAGATGCTGGGGATTGAACCCAGGACCTCATACATGCGAAGCATGCGCTCTACCACTGAGCTACATCCCCTGATAAAAGGTGTGATTTGTTTGTGTGTAGTTACAAGTGCTTTTACTCAAGATAACGTTTGTGTAATAAGTAGATGTTTGCAGACATTGTAATGACTACACACATAGGTCAAAAGTCTGATCAATAGGTAGTTAAAGATTGCTTGGAGATAGAACCCAGGACCTCATACATGCAAAGCATGCGCTCTACCACTGAGCTACATCCCCGTAAAAAAATGACTTTTGGGCATCTGTAGGTATACAAATTCTGTTAATCCCAGTAGAGGGCACAAAAAAGGAATGAACTGAAGCTCTTTTGCATGAAACGCAATAAACATTGAGCAGCATTTGGAGATGCTGGGGACTGAACTCAGGACCTCATACATGCAAAGCATGCACTCTACCACTGAGCTACATCCACCTGGCAAAGACGGTAGAGGACCAAACAGAAAGGCTTCTACTCAAACCTGCTGAAAATGCATTAAAGCTTTAACATAGCTTGGAGATGCTGGGGATTGAACCCAGGACCTCATACATGCAAAGCATGCGCTCTACCACTGAGCTACATCCCCATACAAAAATGACATTTTGGCATCTGTAGGTATACAAATTCTGTTAATCCCAGTAGAGGGCACATAAAAGGAATGAATTGAAGCTCTTTTGCATGAAACGCAACAAGCATTGAGCAGCATTTGGAGATGCTGGGGATGGAACCCAGGACCTCATACATGCAAAGCATGCGCTCTACCACTGAGCTACATCCCCGTTGTGAAAATGACTTTTGGGCATCTGTAGGTATACAAATTCTGTTAATTTGGAGATGCTGGGGATAGAACCCAGGACCTTTGCTAAAATGACTTTTGAGCATCTGTAGGTATACAAATTCTGTTAATCCCAGAAGAGGGCAGACAAAAGGAATGAATTGAAGCTCTTTTGCATGAAACGCAATAAACATTGAGTAGCATTTGGAGATGCTGGGGATTGAACCCAGGACCTCATACATGCAAAGCATGCGCTCTACCACTGAGCTACATCCCCGTTGCAAGAATGACTTTTGGGCATCTGTAGGTATACAAATTCTGTTAATCCCAGTAGAGGGCAGATATAAGGATTGAATTGAAGCTCTTTTGCATGAAACGCAATAAACATTGAGCAGCATTTGGAGATGCTGGGGATTGTACCCAGGACCTCATACATGCAAAGCATGCGCTCTACCACTGAGCTACATCCCCATACAAAAACGACTTTTGGGCATCTGTAGGTATACAAATTCTGTTAATCCCAGTAGAGGGCACATAAAGGGAATGAATTGAAGCTCTTTTGTATGAAACGCAACAAGCATTGAGCAGCATTTGGAGATGCTGGGGATTGAACCCAGGACCTCATACATGCAAAGCATGCGCTCTACCACTGAGCTACATCCCCCTTGCAAAAATGACTTTTGGGCAGCTGTAGGTATACAAATTCTGTTAATTTGGAGATGCTGGGGATAGAACCCAGGACCTTTGCTAAAATGACTTTTGAGCATCTGTAGGTATACAAATTCTGTTAATCCCAGTAGAGGGCAGACAAAAGGAATGAATTGAAGCTCTTTTGCATGAAACGCAATAAACATTGAGCAGCATTTGGAGATGCTGGGGATTGAACCCAGGACCTCATACATGCAAAGCATGCGCTCTACCACTGAGCTACATCCCCGTTGCAAGAATGACTTTTGGGCATCTGTAGGTATACAAATTCTGTTAATCCCAGTAGAGGGAAGATATAAGGATTGAATTGAAGCTCTTTTGCATGAAACGCAATAAACATTGCGCAGCATTTGGAGATGCTGGGGATTGAACCCAGGACCTCATACATGCAAAGCATGCGCTCTACCACTGAGCTACATCCCCTTTGCGAAAATGACTTTTGGGCATCTGTAGGTATACAAATTCTGTTAATTTGGAGATGCTGGGGATAGAACCCAGGACCTTTGCTAAAATGACTTTTGAGCATCTGTAGGTATACAAATTCTGTTAATCCCAGTAGAGGGCAGACAAAAGGAATGAATTGAAGCTCTTTTGCATGAAACGCAATAAACATTGAGCAGCATTTGGAGATGCTGGGGATTGAACCCAGGACCTCATACATGCAAAGCATGCACTCTACCACTGAGCTACATCCCCTTTGCTAAAATGACTTTTGAGCATCTGTAGGTATACAAATGCTGTTAAATCCAGTAGCTGGCAAGTCACAAGACCAAAATGAAAGGCTTTTACTCAAACTTGCTGAAAATGCATTAAAGCTTTAACAGAGCTTGGAGATGCTGGGGATTGAACCCAGGACCTCATACATGCGAAGCATGCGCTCTACCACTGAGCTACATCCCCATGGCAAAAATGGTAGAGGACCAAACTGAAAGGCTTTTACTCAAACTTGCTGAAAATGCATTAAAGCTTTAACAGAGCTGGGAGATTCTGGGGATTGAACCCAGGACCTCACACATGCGAAGCATGCGCTCTACCACTGAGCTACATCCCCTGATAAAAGGTGTGCTTTGTTTGTGTGTAGTTACAAGTGCTTTTACTCAAGATAACATTTGTGTAATAAGTAGTAGATGTTTGCAGACATTGTAATGACTACACACGTAGGTCAAAAGTCTGATAAATAGGTAGTTAAAGATTGCTTGGAGATACTGGGGATTGAACCCAGGAGCTCATACATGCAAAGCATGCGCTCTACCACTGAGCTACATCCCCATAGAAAAATGACTTTTGGGCATCTGTAGGTATACAAATTCTGTTAATCCCAGTAGAGGGCAGATAAAAAGAATGAATTGAAGCTCTTTTGCATGAAACGCAATAAACATTGAGTAGCATTTGGAGAGGCTGGGGATTGAACCCTGGACCTCATACATGCAAAGCATGCGCTCTACCACTGAGCTACATCCCCGTTGCAAGAATGACTTTTGGGCATCTGTAGGTATACAAATTCTGTTAATCCCAGTAGAGGGCAGATATAAGGATTGAATTGAAGCTCTTTTGCATGAAACGCAATAAACTTTGAGCAGCATTTGGAGATGCTGGGGATTGAACCCAGGACCTCATACATGCAAAGCATGCGCTCTACCACTGAGCTACATCCCCATTGTGAAAATGACTTTTGGGCATCTGTAGGTATACAAATTCTGTTAATCCCAGTAGAGGGCACATAAAAGGATTGAATTGAAGCTCTTTTGCATGAAACGCAACAAGCATTGAGCAGCATGTGGAGATGCTGGGGATTGAACCCAGGACCTCATACATGCAAAGCATGCGCTCTACCACTGAGCTACATCCCCTTTGCTAAAATGACCTTTGAGCATCTGTAGGTATACAAATGCTGTTAAATCCAGTAGCTGGCAGGTCACAAGACCAAACTGAAAGGCTTTTACTCAAACTTGCTGAAAATGCATTAAAGCTTTAACAGAGCTTGGAGATGCTGGGGATTGAACCCAGGACCTCATACATGCGAAGCATGCGCTCTACCACTGAGCTACATCCCCTGATAAAAGGTGTGCTTTGTTTGTGTGTAGTTACAAGTGCTTTTACTCAAGATAACGTCTGTGTAATAAGTAGTAGATGTTTGCAGACATTGTAATGACTACACAGGTAGGTCAAAAGTCTGATAAATAGGTAGTTAAAGATTGCTTGGAGATACTGGGGATTGAACCCAGGACCTCATACATGCAAAGCATGCGCTCTACCACTGAGCTACATCCCCGTAGAAAAATGACTTTTGGGCATCTGTAGGTATACAAATTCTGTTAATCCCAGTAGAGGGCAGATAAAAGGAATGAATTGAAGCTCTTTTGCATGAAACGCAATAAACGTTGAGTAGCATTTGGAGATGCTGGGGATTGAACCCAGGACCTCATACATGCAAAGCATGCGCTCTACCACTGAGCTACATCCCCGTTGCAAAAATGACTTTTGGGCATCTGTAGGTATACAAATTCTGTTAATCCCAGTAGAGGGCACATATAAGGAATGAATTGAAGCTCTTTTGCATGAAACGCAACAAGCATTGAGCAGCATTTGGAGAAGCTGGGGATTGAACCCAGGACCTCATACATGCAAAGCATGCGCTCTACCACTGAGCTACATCCCCTTTGCTAAAATGACTTTTGAGCATCTGTAGGTATACAAATGCTGTTAAATCCAGTAGCTGGCACATCACAAGACCAAACTGAAAGGCTTTTACTCAAACTTGCTGAAAATGCATTAAAGCTTTAACAGAGCTTGGAGATTGAACCCAGGACCTCATACATGCGAAGCATGCGCTCTACCACTGAGCTACATCCCCTGATAAAAGGTGTGCTTTGTTTGTGTGTAGTTACAAGTGCTTTTACTCAAGATAACGTCTGTGTAATAAGTAGTAGATGTTTGCAGACATTGTAATGACTACACAGGTAGGTCAAAAGTCTGATAAATAGGTAGTTAAAGATTGCTTGGAGATACTGGGGATTGAACCCAGGACCTCATACATGCAAAGCATGCGCACTACCACTGAGCTACATCCCCTTTGCTAAAACGACTTTTGAGCATCTGTAGGTATACAAATGCTGTTAAATCCAGTAGCTGGCACATCACAAGACCAAACTGAAAGGCTTTTACTCAAACTTGCTGAAAATGCATTAAAGCTTTAACAGAGCTTGGAGATGCTGGGGATTGAACCCAGGACCTCATACATGCGAAGCATGCGCTCTACCACTGAGCTACATCCCCTGATAAAAGGTGTGCTTTGTTTGTGTGTAGTTACAAGTGCTTTTACTCAAGATAACGTTTGTGTAATAAGTAGTAGATGTTTGCAGACATTGTAATGACTACACACGTAGGTCAAAAGTCTGATAAATAGGTAGTTAAAGATTGCTTGGAGATTGAACCCAGGACCTCATACATGCAAAGTATGCGCTCTACCACTGAGCTACATCCCCATGGCAGAAATGGTAGAGGACCAAACTGAAAGGCTTTTACTCAAACTTGCTGAAAATGCATTAAAGCTTTAACATAGCTTGGAGATGCTGGGGATTGAACCCAAGGCCTCATACATGCAAAGCATGCGATCTACCACTGAGCTACATCCCCATACAAAAATGACATTTGGGCATCTGTAGGTATACAAATTCTGTTAATCCCAGTAGAGGGCACATAAAAGGAATGAATTGAAGCTCTTTTGCATGAAACGCAACAAGCATTGAGCAGCATTTGGAGAAGCTGGGGATTGAACCCAGGACCTCATACATGCAAAGCATGCGCTCTACCACTGAGCTACATCCCCTTTGCTAAAATGACTTTTGAGCATCTGTAGGTATACAAATGCTGTTAAATCCAGTAGCTGGCACATCACAAGACCAAACTGAAAGGCTTTTACTCAAACTTGCTGAAAATGCATTAAAGCTTTAACAGAGCTTGGAGATGTTGGGGATTGAACCCAGGACCTCATACATGCGAAGCATGCGCTCTACCACTGAGCTACACCCCCTGATAAAAGGTGTGCTTTGTTTGTGTGTAGTTACAAGTGCTTTTACTCAAGATAACGTTTGTGTAATAAGTAGTAGATGTTTGCAGACATTGTAATGACTACACACGTAGGTCAAAAGTCTGATCAATAGGTAGTTAAAGATTGCTTGGAGATACTGGGGATTGAACCCAGGACCTCATACATGCAAAGCATGCGCTCTACCACTGAGCTACATCCCCACGGCAAAAATGGTAGAGGACCAAACTGAAAGGCTTTTACTCAAACTTGCTGAAAATGCATTAAAGCTTTAACATAGCTTGGAGATGCTGGGGTTTGAACCCAGGACCTCATACATGCAAAGCATGCGCTCTACCACTGAGCTACATCCCCATACAAAAATGACATTTGGGCATCTGTAGGTATACAAATTCTGTTATTCCCAGTAGAGGGCACATAAAAGGAATGAATTGAAGCTCTTTTGCATGAAACGCAACAAGCACTGAGCAGCATTTGGAGATGCTGGGGATGGAACCCAGGACCTCATACATGCAAAGCATGCGCTCTACCACTGAGCTACATCCCCGTTGTGAAAATGACTTTTGGGCATTTGTAGGTATACAAATTCTGTTAATTTGGAGATGCTGGGGATAGAACCCAGGACCTTTGCTAAAATGACTTTTGAGCATCTGTAGGTATACAAATTCTGTTAATCCCAGTAGAGGGCAGACAAAAGGAATGAATTGAAGCTCTTTTGCATGAAACGCAAAAAACATTGAGCAGCATTTGGAGATGCTGGGGATTGAACCCAGGACCTCATACATGCAAAGCATGCGCTCTACCACTGACCTACATCCCCGTTGCAAATGACATTTGAGCATCTGTAGGTATACAAATGCTGTTAAATCCAGTAGCTGGCACGTCACAGGACCAAACTGAAAGGTTTTTACTCAAACTTGCTGAAAATGCATTAAAGCTTTAACAGAGCTGGGAGATTCTGGGGATTGAACCCAGGACCTCACACATGCGAAGCATGCGCTCTACCACTGAGCTACATCCCCTGATAAAAGGTGTGCTTTGTTTGTGTGTAGTTACAAGTGCTTTTACTCAAGATAACATTTGTGTAATAAGTAGTAGATGTTTGCAGACATTGTAATGACTACACACGTAGGTCAAAAGTCTGATAAATAGGTAGTTAAAGATTGCTTGGAGATACTGGGGATTGAACCCAGGAGCTCATACATGCAAAGCATGCGCTCTACCACTGAGCTACATCCCCATAGAAAAATGACTTTTGGGCATCTGTAGGTATACAAATTCTGTTAATCCCAGTAGAGGGCAGATAAAAAGAATGAATTGAAGCTCTTTTGCATGAAACGCAATAAACATTGAGTAGCATTTGGAGAGGCTGGGGATTGAACCCTGGACCTCATACATGCAAAGCATGCGCTCTACCACTGAGCTACATCCCCGTTGCAAGAATGACTTTTGGGCATCTGTAGGTATACAAATTCTGTTAATCCCAGTAGAGGGCAGATATAAGGATTGAATTGAAGCTCTTTTGCATGAAACGCAATAAACTTTGAGCAGCATTTGGAGATGCTGGGGATTGAACCCAGGACCTCATACATGCAAAGCATGCGCTCTACCACTGAGCTACATCCCCATTGTGAAAATGACTTTTGGGCATCTGTAGGTATACAAATTCTGTTAATCCCAGTAGAGGGCACATAAAAGGATTGAATTGAAGCTCTTTTGCATGAAACGCAACAAGCATTGAGCAGCATGTGGAGATGCTGGGGATTGAACCCAGGACCTCATACATGCAAAGCATGCGCTCTACCACTGAGCTACATCCCCTTTGCTAAAATGACCTTTGAGCATCTGTAGGTATACAAATGCTGTTAAATCCAGTAGCTGGCAGGTCACAAGACCAAACTGAAAGGCTTTTACTCAAACTTGCTGAAAATGCATTAAAGCTTTAACAGAGCTTGGAGATGCTGGGGATTGAACCCAGGACCTCATACATGCGAAGCATGCGCTCTACCACTGAGCTACATCCCCTGATAAAAGGTGTGCTTTGTTTGTGTGTAGTTACAAGTGCTTTTACTCAAGATAACGTCTGTGTAATAAGTAGTAGATGTTTGCAGACATTGTAATGACTACACAGGTAGGTCAAAAGTCTGATAAATAGGTAGTTAAAGATTGCTTGGAGATACTGGGGATTGAACCCAGGACCTCATACATGCAAAGCATGCGCTCTACCACTGAGCTACATCCCCGTAGAAAAATGACTTTTGGGCATCTGTAGGTATACAAATTCTGTTAATCCCAGTAGAGGGCAGATAAAAGGAATGAATTGAAGCTCTTTTGCATGAAACGCAATAAACGTTGAGTAGCATTTGGAGATGCTGGGGATTGAACCCAGGACCTCATACATGCAAAGCATGCGCTCTACCACTGAGCTACATCCCCGTTGCAAAAATGACTTTTGGGCATCTGTAGGTATACAAATTCTGTTAATCCCAGTAGAGGGCACATATAAGGAATGAATTGAAGCTCTTTTGCATGAAACGCAACAAGCATTGAGCAGCATTTGGAGAAGCTGGGGATTGAACCCAGGACCTCATACATGCAAAGCATGCGCTCTACCACTGAGCTACATCCCCTTTGCTAAAATGACTTTTGAGCATCTGTAGGTATACAAATGCTGTTAAATCCAGTAGCTGGCACATCACAAGACCAAACTGAAAGGCTTTTACTCAAACTTGCTGAAAATGCATTAAAGCTTTAACAGAGCTTGGAGATTGAACCCAGGACCTCATACATGCGAAGCATGCGCTCTACCACTGAGCTACATCCCCTGATAAAAGGTGTGCTTTGTTTGTGTGTAGTTACAAGTGCTTTTACTCAAGATAACGTCTGTGTAATAAGTAGTAGATGTTTGCAGACATTGTAATGACTACACAGGTAGGTCAAAAGTCTGATAAATAGGTAGTTAAAGATTGCTTGGAGATACTGGGGATTGAACCCAGGACCTCATACATGCAAAGCATGCGCACTACCACTGAGCTACATCCCCTTTGCTAAAACGACTTTTGAGCATCTGTAGGTATACAAATGCTGTTAAATCCAGTAGCTGGCACATCACAAGACCAAACTGAAAGGCTTTTACTCAAACTTGCTGAAAATGCATTAAAGCTTTAACAGAGCTTGGAGATGCTGGGGATTGAACCCAGGACCTCATACATGCGAAGCATGCGCTCTACCACTGAGCTACATCCCCTGATAAAAGGTGTGCTTTGTTTGTGTGTAGTTACAAGTGCTTTTACTCAAGATAACGTTTGTGTAATAAGTAGTAGATGTTTGCAGACATTGTAATGACTACACACGTAGGTCAAAAGTCTGATAAATAGGTAGTTAAAGATTGCTTGGAGATTGAACCCAGGACCTCATACATGCAAAGTATGCGCTCTACCACTGAGCTACATCCCCATGGCAGAAATGGTAGAGGACCAAACTGAAAGGCTTTTACTCAAACTTGCTGAAAATGCATTAAAGCTTTAACATAGCTTGGAGATGCTGGGGATTGAACCCAAGGCCTCATACATGCAAAGCATGCGATCTACCACTGAGCTACATCCCCATACAAAAATGACATTTGGGCATCTGTAGGTATACAAATTCTGTTAATCCCAGTAGAGGGCACATAAAAGGAATGAATTGAAGCTCTTTTGCATGAAACGCAACAAGCATTGAGCAGCATTTGGAGAAGCTGGGGATTGAACCCAGGACCTCATACATGCAAAGCATGCGCTCTACCACTGAGCTACATCCCCTTTGCTAAAATGACTTTTGAGCATCTGTAGGTATACAAATGCTGTTAAATCCAGTAGCTGGCACATCACAAGACCAAACTGAAAGGCTTTTACTCAAACTTGCTGAAAATGCATTAAAGCTTTAACAGAGCTTGGAGATGTTGGGGATTGAACCCAGGACCTCATACATGCGAAGCATGCGCTCTACCACTGAGCTACACCCCCTGATAAAAGGTGTGCTTTGTTTGTGTGTAGTTACAAGTGCTTTTACTCAAGATAACGTTTGTGTAATAAGTAGTAGATGTTTGCAGACATTGTAATGACTACACACGTAGGTCAAAAGTCTGATCAATAGGTAGTTAAAGATTGCTTGGAGATACTGGGGATTGAACACAGGACCTCATACATGCAAAGCATGCGCTCTACCACTGAGCTACATCCCCATGGCAAAAATGGTAGAGGACCAAACTGAAAGGCTTTTACTCAAACTTGCTGAAAATGCATTAAAGCTTTAACATAGCTTGGAGATGCTGGGGTTTGAACCCAGGACCTCATACATGCAAAGCATGCGCTCTACCACTGAGCTACATCCCCATACAAAAATGACATTTGGGCATCTGTAGGTATACAAATTCTGTTATTCCCAGTAGAGGGCACATAAAAGGAATGAATTGAAGCTCTTTTGCATGAAACGCAACAAGCACTGAGCAGCATTTGGAGATGCTGGGGATGGAACCCAGGACCTCATACATGCAAAGCATGCGCTCTACCACTGAGCTACATCCCCGTTGTGAAAATGACTTTTGGGCATTTGTAGGTATACAAATTCTGTTAATTTGGAGATGCTGGGGATAGAACCCAGGACCTTTGCTAAAATGACTTTTGAGCATCTGTAGGTATACAAATTCTGTTAATCCCAGTAGAGGGCAGACAAAAGGAATGAATTGAAGCTCTTTTGCATGAAACGCAAAAAACATTGAGCAGCATTTGGAGATGCTGGGGATTGAACCCAGGACCTCATACATGCAAAGCATGCGCTCTACCACTGACCTACATCCCCGTTGCAAATGACATTTGAGCATCTGTAGGTATACAAATGCTGTTAAATCCAGTAGCTGGCACGTCACAGGACCAAACTGAAAGGTTTTTACTCAAACTTGCTGAAAATGCATTAAAGCTTTAACAGAGCTGGGAGATTCTGGGGATTGAACCCAGGACCTCACACATGCGAAGCATGCGCTCTACCACTGAGCTACATCCCCTGATAAAAGGTGTGCTTTGTTTGTGTGTAGTTACAAGTGCTTTTACTCAAGATAACATTTGTGTAATAAGTAGTAGATGTTTGCAGACATTGTAATGACTACACACGTAGGTCAAAAGTCTGATAAATAGGTAGTTAAAGATTGCTTGGAGATACTGGGGATTGAACCCAGGAGCTCATACATGCAAAGCATGCGCTCTACCACTGAGCTACATCCCCATAGAAAAATGACTTTTGGGCATCTGTAGGTATACAAATTCTGTTAATCCCAGTAGAGGGCAGATAAAAAGAATGAATTGAAGCTCTTTTGCATGAAACGCAATAAACATTGAGTAGCATTTGGAGAGGCTGGGGATTGAACCCTGGACCTCATACATGCAAAGCATGCGCTCTACCACTGAGCTACATCCCCGTTGCAAGAATGACTTTTGGGCATCTGTAGGTATACAAATTCTGTTAATCCCAGTAGAGGGCAGATATAAGGATTGAATTGAAGCTCTTTTGCATGAAACGCAATAAACTTTGAGCAGCATTTGGAGATGCTGGGGATTGAACCCAGGACCTCATACATGCAAAGCATGCGCTCTACCACTGAGCTACATCCCCATTGTGAAAATGACTTTTGGGCATCTGTAGGTATACAAATTCTGTTAATCCCAGTAGAGGGCACATAAAAGGATTGAATTGAAGCTCTTTTGCATGAAACGCAACAAGCATTGAGCAGCATGTGGAGATGCTGGGGATTGAACCCAGGACCTCATACATGCAAAGCATGCGCTCTACCACTGAGCTACATCCCCTTTGCTAAAATGACCTTTGAGCATCTGTAGGTATACAAATGCTGTTAAATCCAGTAGCTGGCAGGTCACAAGACCAAACTGAAAGGCTTTTACTCAAACTTGCTGAAAATGCATTAAAGCTTTAACAGAGCTTGGAGATGCTGGGGATTGAACCCAGGACCTCATACATGCGAAGCATGCGCTCTACCACTGAGCTACATCCCCTGATAAAAGGTGTGCTTTGTTTGTGTGTAGTTACAAGTGCTTTTACTCAAGATAACGTCTGTGTAATAAGTAGTAGATGTTTGCAGACATTGTAATGACTACACAGGTAGGTCAAAAGTCTGATAAATAGGTAGTTAAAGATTGCTTGGAGATACTGGGGATTGAACCCAGGACCTCATACATGCAAAGCATGCGCTCTACCACTGAGCTACATCCCCGTAGAAAAATGACTTTTGGGCATCTGTAGGTATACAAATTCTGTTAATCCCAGTAGAGGGCAGATAAAAGGAATGAATTGAAGCTCTTTTGCATGAAACGCAATAAACGTTGAGTAGCATTTGGAGATGCTGGGGATTGAACCCAGGACCTCATACATGCAAAGCATGCGCTCTACCACTGAGCTACATCCCCGTTGCAAAAATGACTTTTGGGCATCTGTAGGTATACAAATTCTGTTAATCCCAGTAGAGGGCACATATAAGGAATGAATTGAAGCTCT
>NC_133372.1:24818081-24838081 GCF_049309525.1 Garra rufa | reverse complement strand
GAACCCAGGACCTCATACATGCAAAGCATGCGCTCTACCACTGAGCTACATCCCCATACAAAAATGACTTTTGGGCATCTGTAGGTATACAAATTCTGTTAATCCCAGTAGAGGGCACATAAAAGGAATGAATTGAAGCTCTTTTGCATGAAACGCAACAAGCATTGAGCAGCATTTGGAGAAGCTGGGGATTGAACCCAGGACCTCATACATGCAAAGCATGCGCTCTACCACTGAGCTACATCCCCGTTGCGAAAATGACTTTTGGGCATCTGTAGGTATACAAATTCTGTTAATTTGGAGATGCTGGGGATAGAACCCAGGACCTTTGCTAAAATGACTTTTGAGCATCTGTAGGTATACAAATTCTGTTAATCCCAGTAGAGGGCAGACAAAAGGAATGAATTGAAGCTCTTTTGCATGAAACGCAATAAACATTGAGCAGCATTTGGAGATGCTGGGGATTGAACCCAGGACCTCATACATGCAAAGCATGCGCTCTACCACTGAGCTACATCCCCTTTGCTAAAATGACTTTTGAGCATCTGTAGGTATACAAATGCTGTTAAATCCAGTAGCTGGCAGGTCACAAGACCAAACTGAAAGGCTTTTACTCAAACTTGCTGAAAATGCATTAAAGCTTTAACAGAGCTTGGAGATGCTGGGGATTGAACCCAGGACCTCATACATGCGAAGCATGCGCTCTACCACTGAGCTACATCCCCTGATAAAAGGTGTGCTTTGTTTGTGTGTAGTTACAAGTGCTTTTACTCAAGATAACGTCTGTGTAATAAGTAGTAGGTGTTTGCAGACATTGTAATGACTACACAGGTAGGTCAAAAGTCTGATAAATAGGTAGTTAAAGATTGCTTGGAGATACTGGGGATTGAACCCAGGAACTCATACATGCAAAGCATGCGCTCTACCACTGAGCTACATCCCCGTACAAAATTGAATTTTGGGCATCTGTAGGTATACAAATTCTGTTAATCCCAGTAGAGGGCAGATAAAAGGAATGAATTGAAGCTCTTTTGCATGAAACGCAATAAACATTGAGAAGCATTTGGAGATGTTGGGGATTGAACCCAGGACCTCATACATGCAAAGCATGCGCTCTACCACTGAGCTACATCCCCGTTGCAAAAATGATTTTTGGGCATCTGTAGGTATACAAATTCTGTTAATCCCAGTAGAGGGTACATATAAGGATTGAATTGAAGCCTTTTGCATGAAACGCAATAAACATTGAGCAGCATTTGGAGATGCTGGGGATTGAACCCAGGACCTCATACATGCAAAGCATGCGCTCTACCACTGAGCTACATCCCCATGGCAAAAATGGTAGAGGACCAAACTGAAAGGCTTTTACTCAAACTTGCTGAAAATGCATTAAAGCTTTAACATAGCTTGCAGATGCTGGGGATTGAACCCAGGACCTCATACATGCAAAGCATGCGCTCTACCACTGAGCTACATCCCCATACAAAAATGACATTTGGGCATCTGTAGGTATACAAATTCTGTTAATCCCAGTAGAGGGCACATAAAAGGAATGAATTGAAGCTCTTTTGCATGAAACGCAACAAGCATTGAGCAGCATTTGGAGAAGCTGGGGATTGAACCCAGGACCTCATACATGCAAAGCATGCGCTCTACCACTGAGCTACATCCCCTTTGCTAAAATGACTTTTGAGCATCTGTAGGTATACAAATGCTGTTAAATCCAGTAGCTGGTACGTCACAAGACCAAACTGAAAGGCTTTTACTCAAACTTGCTGAAAATGCATTAAAGCTTTAACAGAGCTTGCAGATGCTGGGGATTGAACCCAGGACCTCATACATGCGAAGCATGCGCTCTACCACTGAGCTACATCCCCTGATAAAAGGTGTGATTTGTTTGTGTGTAGTTACAAGTGCTTTTACTCAAGATAACGTTTGTGTAATAAGTAGATGTTTGCAGACATTGTAATGACTACACACATAGGTCAAAAGTCTGATCAATAGGTAGTTAAAGATTGCTTGGAGATAGAACCCAGGACCTCATACATGCAAAGCATGCGCTCTACCACTGAGCTACATCCCCGTAAAAAAATGACTTTTGGGCATCTGTAGGTATACAAATTCTGTTAATCCCAGTAGAGGGCACAAAAAAGGAATGAACTGAAGCTCTTTTGCATGAAACGCAATAAACATTGAGCAGCATTTGGAGATGCTGGGGACTGAACTCAGGACCTCATACATGCAAAGCATGCACTCTACCACTGAGCTACATCCACCTGGCAAAGACGGTAGAGGACCAAACAGAAAGGCTTCTACTCAAACCTGCTGAAAATGCATTAAAGCTTTAACATAGCTTGGAGATGCTGGGGATTGAACCCAGGACCTCATACGTGCAAAGCATGCGCTCTACCACTGAGCTACATCCCCATACAAAAATGACATTTTGGCATCTGTAGGTATACAAATTCTGTTAATCCCAGTAGAGGGCACATAAAAGGAATGAATTGAAGCTCTTTTGCATGAAACGCAACAAGCATTGAGCAGCATTTGGAGATGCTGGGGATGGAACCCAGGACCTCATACATGCAAAGCATGCGCTCTACCACTGAGCTACATCCCCGTTGTGAAAATGACTTTTGGGCATCTGTAGGTATACAAATTCTGTTAATTTGGAGATGCTGGGGATAGAACCCAGGACCTTTGCTAAAATGACTTTTGAGCATCTGTAGGTATACAAATTCTGTTAATCCCAGAAGAGGGCAGACAAAAGGAATGAATTGAAGCTCTTTTGCATGAAACGCAATAAACATTGAGCAGCATTTGGAGATGCTGGGGATTGAACCCAGGACCTCATACATGCAAAGCATGCGCTCTACCACTGAGCTACATCCCCTTTGCTAAAATGACTTTTGAGCATCTGTAGGTATACAAATGCTGTTAAATCCAGTAGCTGGCAGGTCACAAGACCAAACTGAAAGGCTTTTACTCAAACTTGCTGAAAATGCATTAAAGCTTTAACAGAGCTTGGAGATGCTGGGGATTGAACCCAGGACCTCATACATGCGAAGCATGCGCTCTACCACTGAGCTACATCCCCTGATAAAAGGTGTGCTTTGTTTGTGTGTAGTTACAAGTGCTTTTACTCAAGATAACGTCTGTGCAATAAGTAGTAGATGTTTGCAGACATTGTAATGACTACACAGGTAGGTCAAAAGTCTGATAAATAGGTAGTTAAAGATTGCTTGGAGATACTGGGGATTGAACCCAGGACCTCATACATGCAAAGCATGCGCTCTACCACTGAGCTACATCCCCGTACAGTAACGACTTTTGGGCATCTGTAGGTATACAAATTCTGTTAATCCCAGTAGAGGGCAGATAAAAGGAATGAATTGAAGCTCTTTTGCATGAAACGCAATAAACATTGAGTAGCATTTGGAGATGCTGGGGATTGAACCCAGGACCTCATACATGCAAAGCATGCGCTCTACCACTGAGCTACATCCCCGTTGCAAGAATGACTTTTGGGCATCTGTAGGTATACAAATTCTGTTAATCCCAGTAGAGGGCAGATATAAGGATTGAATTGAAGCTCTTTTGCATGAAACGCAATAAACATTGAGCAGCATTTGGAGATGCTGGGGATTGTACCCAGGACCTCATACATGCAAAGCATGCGCTCTACCACTGAGCTACATCCCCATACAAAAATGACTTTTGGGCATCTGTAGGTATACAAATTCTGTTAATCCCAGTAGAGGGCACATAAAGGGAATGAATTGAAGCTCTTTTGTATGAAACGCAACAAGCATTGAGCAGCATTTGGAGATGCTGGGGATTGAACCCAGGACCTCATACATGCAAAGCATGCGCTCTACCACTGAGCTACATCCCCCTTGCAAAAATGACTTTTGGGCAGCTGTAGGTATACAAATTCTGTTAATTTGGAGATGCTGGGGATAGAACCCAGGACCTTTGCTAAAATGACTTTTGAGCATCTGTAGGTATACAAATTCTGTTAATCCCAGTAGAGGGCAGACAAAAGGAATGAATTGAAGCTCTTTTGCATGAAACGCAATAAACATTGAGCAGCATTTGGAGATGCTGGGGATTGAACCCAGGACCTCATACATGCAAAGCATGCGCTCTACCACTGAGCTACATCCCCGTTGCAAGAATGACTTTTGGGCATCTGTAGGTATACAAATTCTGTTAATCCCAGTAGAGGGCAGATATAAGGATTGAATTGAAGCTCTTTTGCATGAAACGCAATAAACATTGAGCAGCATTTGGAGATGCTGGGGATTGAACCCAGGACCTCATACATGCAAAGCATGCGCTCTACCACTGAGCTACATCCCCGTTGCGAAAATGACTTTTGGGCATCTGTAGGTATACAAATTCTGTTAATTTGGAGATGCTGGGGATAGAACCCAGGACCTTTGCTAAAATGACTTTTGAGCATCTGTAGGTATACAAATTCTGTTAATCCCAGTAGAGGGCAGACAAAAGGAATGAATTGAAGCTCTTTTGCATGAAACGCAATAAACATTGAGCAGCATTTGGAGATGCTGGGGATTGAACCCAGGACCTCATACATGCAAAGCATGCACTCTACCACTGAGCTACATCCCCTTTGCTAAAATGACTTTTGAGCATCTGTAGGTATACAAATGCTGTTAAATCCAGTAGCTGGCAGGTCACAAGACCAAACTGAAAGGCTTTTACTCAAACTTGCTGAAAATGCATTAAAGCTTTAACAGAGCTTGGAGATGCTGGGGATTGAACCCAGGACCTCATACATGCGAAGCATGCGCTCTACCACTGAGCTACATCCCCATGGCAAAAATGGTAGAGGACCAAACTGAAAGGCTTTTACTCAAACTTGCTGAAAATGCATTAAAGCTTTAACATAGCTTGGAGATGCTGGGGATTGAACCCAGGAACTCATACATGCAAAGCATGCGCTCTACCACTGAGCTACATCCCCTGATAAAAGGTGTGCTTTGTTTGTGTGTAGTTACAAGTGCTTTTACTCAAGATAACGTCTGTGTAATAAGTAGTAGATGTTTGCAGACATTGTAATGACTACACAGGTAGGTCAAAAGTCCAGGGCTTGACATTAACTTTTTGAGGCACTTGTCCTTCGGACAAGTAAATTTATGTTTCACTTGTCCATGCACAAAAGTCACTTGTCCGGGTAAATTTTTTTGCTAATGCATAATTCATTGAAAGCATCCAAACACTATCAATGTTAATACAATTCAGTTGAAACAGTAGAAAGGAACGTAGAAGTAGAAAGGAACAGTAGAAGGATCTCCAGACTCATAGTATAATACAAAGTAATACTTTGCACGCTGATGTGCACAGTGTATCACCAGAGGTAGTGGTGACTCTTGGTGAAAAAAAATAAAACTATCTATCCGACAGACGCCACAGAACATTTCTCCGTCTTCATAAATAACCCAGTCGAATTCATCTTTCCATTTGGTTACAAATTTTCGTTCCCGTTTGAACTCATATGGTGCTGTTGGTGTAAGGCAGGGCTCGAAATTAACTTTTTTACTTGGTAGCACTGGTGCTCCCAACTTTAAAAAGTTAGGAGCATCCCAAAAAATTTAGGAGCACCCAATTTCTTGGCCAATTCTGATTAACTGACATCTGACAGACGCCTGCCAGATGTTTGTACACAGCAGATGCTTTCCAGATCAAGAGATCTTTATCAGACATCTTGCAGATGTACATGTGCTATCTGAGCCGCGTTGTATAGTATATTGACAAATATAAACAAATATCAAGGAAAGAATTTTATTTCACCATTTAGTGTAGCTGCAGAATTTTAAAATATCAATTTAAGGCAATTTATGGCCCTTTTTTTTAAGAGCTGCACAATTTAAATGAACAGTATGAGTGGGGTTGGACAATGTACGGTAGAATATTAAGCCATAAAATTACAATATTTATAATTCAGATACAGACACAAAAAACAAAATATCTAATACAATGGCATTTCAACCTTTATACCATTAAAAGGGATAAATCAAGTATATAATTTCTTATATTTATATAAGATATATAACAGTATTACTTAATTGTTTAGAATTTTAAAAGGCAAATTAAATTATTTCACACTTACACATGGATCGATAATTCCAATAATTTGACCATAAACAGCTGAAAAAATGTATTGAAAATAAAAATTAATTTGTTTGTCACGAGGGGGCGCTTTAGGAGCGCTGAAATACTACGGTTTCCATAGTAACAGCTGTACACAAACCAGCACTAACGCCGTTTTATCAGAAATGAAATGACAATGCAAACGACATGTTTCTGAGGACAGTCTGTTCCCTTCAGATACATTCATATGAAGACATACGTGCAGCGTTTTGACTTTGAAACGTACAGCGTGCATATTTATTCAATGACATCATTGCCTTTTTGAAGATTTATCCAAACCTATCGCGATAGTCTTTCCGTCTCTTAAACTTATACGTTAATCAAGACTTTTAGTCTTGTACTACTAGTCAGTAGTTAGGCTAGCGACAGTTTTGAAACCGAGTCGTACCACACTCATTTCTCTCACTCGCACAAATGCTTCCAAATATAATTTGAGGTCGCACAGATTAATTTCTCGCAATTTCGAGAGAGAGAGAGAGAGAGAGAGACACGCGCGCGCGCGCGCACTCTCCCATGATTGAGCATAGAATGCTGCTACGTCAGAGCGGCCAAAGCATCAACAAGCTTCCTCGTACTTTTTGACAAGAGTTCTTGACGGGGCGGCCAGAGCTTCTTTTCAGCTCAAGTCGGCGGCGGTGTGAAAGTACAGTAACTTCATGAGCAGTTCTTTTCCGTTCCGTGTGTGTGTGTGTGTGTGTGTGTGTGTGTGTGTGTGTGTGTGTGTCGGCACGCTCTCTGTTCAATATTCCGCTCGGTGTTTGCGCTGCACGTTCTGCTCTGTCGTTAACGGCATATAACGTTAATTAACATGGCATTTTATTTTGTTTGAAATTTAACTTGTCCAGTCGGACAACCAATTTTCTCTTCCACTTGTCCTACAAAAAAATCCACTTGTCCCGGACAAGCGGACAAGCCTTAATGTCGAGCCCTGAAAGTCTGATAAATAGGTAGTTAAAGACTGCTTGGAGATACTGGGGATTGAACCCAGGACCTCTTACATGCAAAGCATGCGCTCTACCACTGAGCTACATCCCCGTACAAAATTGACTTTTGGGCATCTGTAGGTATACAAATTCTGTTAATCCCAGTAGAGGGCAGATAAAAGGAATGAATTGAAGCTCTTTTGCATGAAACGCAATAAACATTGAGTAGCATTTGGAGATGCTGGGGATTGAACCCAGGACCTCATACATGCAAAGCATGCGCTCTACCACTGAGCTACATCCCCGTTGCAAAAATGACTTTTGGGCATCTGTAGGTATACAAATTCTGTTAATCCCAGTAGAGGGCAGACAAAAGGAATGACTTGAAGCTCTTTTGCATGAAACGCAATAAACATTGAGCAGCATTTGGAGATGCTGGGGATTGAACCCAGGACCTCATACATGCAAAGCATGCGCTCTACCACTGAGCTACATCCCCTTTGCTAAAATGACTTTTGAGCATCTGTAGGTATACAAATGCTGTTAAATCCAGTAGCTGGCAGGTCACAAGACCAAACTGAAAGGCTTTTACTCAAACTTGCTGAAAATGCATTAAAGCTTTAACAGAGCTTGGAGATGCTGGGGATTGAACCCAGGACCTCATACATGCGAAGCATGCGCTCTACCACTGAGCTACATCCCCTGATAAAAGGTGTGCTTTGTTTGTGTGTAGTTACAAGTGCTTTTACTCAAGATAACGTCTGTGTAATAAGTAGTAGATGTTTGCAGACATTGTAATGACTACACAGGTAGGTCAAAAGTCTGATAAATAGGTAGTTAAAGATTGCTTGGAGATTGAACCCAGGACCTCATACATGCAAAGCATGCGCTCTACCACTGAGCTACATCCCCGTACAAAAATGACTTTTGGGCATCTGTAGGTATACAAATTCTGTTAATCCAAGTAGAGGGCAGATATAAGGATTGAATTGAAGCTCTTTTGCATGAAACGCAATAAACATTGAGCAGCATTTGGAGAAGCTGGGGATTGAACCCAGGACCTCATACATGCAAAGCATGCACTCCACCACTGAGCTACATCCCCTTTGCTAAAATGATGTTTGAGCATCTGTAGGTATACAAATGCTGTTAAATCCAGTAGCTGGTACGTCACAAGACCAAACTGAAAGGCTTTTACTCAAACTTGCTGAAAATGCATTAAAGCTTTAACAGAGCTTGGAGATGCTGGGGATTGAACCCAGGACCTCATACATGCGAAGCATGCGCTCTACCACTGAGCTACATCCCCTGATAAAAGGTGTGCTTTGTTTGTGTGTAGTTACAAGTGCTTTTACTCAAGATAACGTTTGTGTAATAAGTAGATGTTTGCAGACATTGTAATGACTACACACATAGGTCAAAAGTCTGATCAATAGGTAGTTAAAGATTGCTTGGAGATAGAACCCAGGACCTCATACATGCAAAGCATGCGCTCTACCACTGAGCTACATCCCCATGGCAAAAATGGTAGAGGACCAAACTGAAAGGCTTTTACTCAAACTTGCTGAAAATGCATTAAAGCTTTAACATAGCTTGGAGATGCTGGGGATTGAACCCAGGACCTCATACATGCAAAGCATGCGCTCTACCACTGAGCTACATCCCCATACAAAAATGACATTTGGGCATCTGTAGGTATACAAATTCTGTTAATCCCAGTAGAGGGCACATAAAAGGAATGAATTGAAGCTCTTTTGCATGAAACGCAACAAGCATTGAGCAGCATTTGGAGAAGCTGGGGATTGAACCCAGGACCTCATACATGCAAAGCATGCGCTCTACTACTGAGCTACATCCCCTTTGCTAAAATGACTTTTGAGCATCTGTAGGTATACAAATGCTGTTAAATCCAGTAGCTGGTACGTCACAAGACCAAACTGAAAGGCTTTTACTCAAACTTGCTGAAAATGCATTAAAGCTTTAACAGAGCTTGGAGATGCTGGGGATTGAACCCAGGACCTTTGCTAAAATGACTTTTGAGCATCTGTAGGTATACAAATTCTGTTAATTTGGAGATGCTGGGGATAGAACCCAGGACCTTTGCTAAAATGACTTTTGAGCATCTGTAGGTATACAAATTCTGTTAATCCCAGTAGAGGGCAGACAAAAGGAATGAATTGAAGCTCTTTTGCATGAAACGCAATAAACATTGAGCAGCATTTGGAGATGCTGGGGATTGAACCCAGGACCTCATACATGCAAAGCATGCGCTCTACCACTGAGCTACATCCCCGTTGCAAGAATGACTTTTGGGCATCTGTAGGTATACAAATTCTGTTAATCCCAGTAGAGGGCAGATATAAGGATTGAATTGAAGCTCTTTTGCATGAAACGCAATAAACATTGAGCAGCATTTGGAGATGCTGGGGATTGAACCCAGGACCTCATACATGCAAAGCATGCGCTCTACCACTGAGCTACATCCCCGTTGCAAAAATGACTTTTGGGCATCTGTAGGTATACAAATTCTGTTAATTTGGAGATGCTGGGGATAGAACCCAGGACCTTTGCTAAAATGACTTTTGAGCATCTGTAGGTATACAAATTCTGTTAATCCCAGTAGAGGGCAGACAAAAGGAATGAATTGAAGCTCTTTTGCATGAAACGCAATAAACATTGAGCAGCATTTGGAGATGCTGGGGATTGAACCCAGGACCTCATACATGCAAAGCATGCGCTCTACCACTGAGCTACATCCCCTTTGCTAAAATGACTTTTGAGCATCTGTAGGTATACAAATGCTGTTAAATCCAGTAGCTGGCAGGTCACAAGACCAAACTGAAAGGCTTTTACTCAAACTTGCTGAAAATGCATTAAAGCTTTAACAGAGCTTGGAGATGCTGGGGATTGAACCCAGGACCTCATACATGCGAAGCATGCGCTCTACCACTGAGCTACATCCCCATGGCAAAAATGGTAGAGGACCAAACTGAAAGGCTTTTACTCAAACTTGCTGAAAATGCATTAAAGCTTTAACATAGCTTGGAGATGCTGGGGATTGAACACAGGAACTCATACATGCAAAGCATGAGCTCTACCACTGAGCTACATCCCCTGATAAAAGGTGTGCTTTGTTTGTGTGTAGTTACAAGTGCTTTTACTCAAGATAACGTCTGTGTAATAAGTAGTAGATGTTTGCAGACATTGTAATGACTACACAGGTAGGTCAAAAGTCTGATAAATAGGTAGTTAAAGACTGCTTGGAGATACTGGGGATTGAACCCAGGACCTCATACATGCAAAGCATGCGCTCTACCACTGAGCTACATCCCCGTACAAAATTGACTTTTGGGCATCTGTAGGTATACAAATTCTGTTAATCCCAGTAGAGGGCAGATAAAAGGAATGAATTGAAGCTCTTTTGCATGAAACGCAATAAACATTGAGTAGCATTTGGAGATGCTGGGGATTGAACCCAGGACCTCATACATGCAAAGCATGCGCTCTACCACTGAGCTACATCCCGTTGCTAAAATGACCTTTGAGCATCTGTAGGTATACAAATGCTGTTAAATCCAGTAGCTGGCAGGTCACAAGACCAAACTGAAAGGCTTTTACTCAAACTTGCTGAAAATGCATTAAAGCTTTAACAGAGCTTGGAGATGCTGGGGATTGAACCCAGGACCTCATACATGCGAAGCATGCGCTCTACCACTGAGCTACATCCCCTGATAAAAGGTGTGCTTTGTTTGTGTGTAGTTACAAGTGCTTTTACTCAAGATAACGTCTGTGTAATAAGTAGTAGATGTTTGCAGACATTGTAATGACTACACAGGTAGGTCAAAAGTCTGATAAATAGGTAGTTAAAGATTGCTTGGAGATACTGGGGATTGAACCCAGGACCTCATACATGCAAAGCATGCGCTCTACCACTGAGCTACATCCCTGTAGAAAATTGACTTTTGGGCATCTGTAGGTATACAACTTCTGTTAATCCCAGTAGAGGGCAGATAAAAAGAATGAATTGAAGCTCTTTTGCATGAAACGCAATAAACATTGAGTAGCATTTGGAGATGCTGGGGATTGAACCCAGGACCTCATACATGCAAAGCATGCGCTCTACCACTGAGCTACATACCCGTTGCAAGAATGACTTTTGGGCATCTGTAGGTATACAAATTCTGTTAATCCCAGTAGAGGGCAGATATAAGGATTGAATTGAAGCTCTTTTGCATGAAACGCAATAAACATTGAGCAGCATTTGGAGATGCTGGGGATTGAACCCAGGACCTCATACATGCAAAGCATGCGCTCTACCACTGAGCTACATCCCCATACAAAAATGACTTTTGGGCATCTGTAGGTATACAAATTCTGTTAATCCCAGTAGAGGGCACATAAAAGGAATGAATTGAAGCTCTTTTGCATGAAACGCAACAAGCATTGAGCAGCATTTGGAGATGCTGGGGATTGAACCCAGGACCTCATACATGCAAAGCATGCGCTCTACCACTGAGCTACATCCCCGTTGCGAAAATGACTTTTGGGCATCTGTAGGTATACAAATTCTGTTAATTTGGAGATGCTGGGGATAGAACCCAGGACCTTTGCTAAAATGACTTTTGAGCATCTGTAGGTATACAAATTCTGTTAATCCCAGTAGAGGGCAGACAAAAGGAATGAATTGAAGCTCTTTTGCATGAAACGCAATAAACATTGAGCAGCATTTGGAGATGCTGGGGATTGAACCCAGGACCTCATACATGCAAAGCATGCGCTCTACCACTGAGCTACATCCCCTTTGCTAAAATGACTTTTGAGCATCTGTAGGTATACAAATGCTGTTAAATCCAGTAGCTGGCAGGTCACAAGACCAAACTGAAAGGCTTTTACTCAAACTTGCTGAAAATGCATTAAAGCTTTAACAGAGCTTGGAGATGCTGGGGATTGAACCCAGGACCTCATACATGCAAAGCATGCGCTCTACCACTGAGCTACATCCCCTGATAAAAGGTGTGCTTTGTTTGTGTGTAGTTACAAGTGCTTTTACTCAAGATAACGTCTGTGTAATAAGTAGTAGATGTTTGCAGACATTGTAATGACTACACAGGTAGGTCAAAAGTCTGATAAATAGGTAGTTAAAGATTGCTTGGAGATACTGGGGATTGAACCCAGGAACTCATACATGCAAAGCATGCGCTCTACCACTGAGCTACATCCCCGTACAAAATTGAATTTTGGGCATCTGTAGGTATACAAATTCTGTTAATCCCAGTAGAGGGCAGATAAAAGGAATGAATTGAAGCTCTTTTGCATGAAACGCAATAAACATTGAGAAGCATTTGGAGATGTTGGGGATTGAACCCAGGACCTCATACATGCAAAGCATGCGCTCTACCACTGAGCTACATCCCCGTTGCAAAAATGATTTTTGGGCATCTGTAGGTATACAAATTCTGTTAATCCCAGTAGAGGGTACATATAAGGATTGAATTGAAGCCTTTTGCATGAAACGCAATAAACATTGAGCAGCATTTGGAGATGCTGGGGATTGAACCCAGGACCTCATACATGCAAAGCATGCGCTCTACCACTGAGCTACATCCCCATGGCAAAAATGGTAGAGGACCAAACTGAAAGGCTTTTACTCAAACTTGCTGAAAATGCATTAAAGCTTTAACATAGCTTGCAGATGCTGGGGATTGAACCCAGGACCTCATACATGCAAAGCATGCGCTCTACCACTGAGCTACATCCCCATACAAAAATGACATTTGGGCATCTGTAGGTATACAAATTCTGTTAATCCCAGTAGAGGGCACATAAAAGGAATGAATTGAAGCTCTTTTGCATGAAACACAACAAGCATTGAGCAGCATTTGGAGAAGCTGGGGATTGAACCCAGGACCTCATACATGCAAAGCATGCGCTCTACCACTGAGCTACATCCCCTTTGCTAAAATGACTTTTGAGCATCTGTAGGTATACAAATGCTGTTAAATCCAGTAGCTGGTACGTCACAAGACCAAACTGAAAGGCTTTTACTCAAACTTGCTGAAAATGCATTAAAGCTTTAACAGAGCTTGGAGATGCTGGGGATTGAACCCAGGACCTCATACATGCGAAGCATGCGCTCTACCACTGAGCTACATCCCCTGATAAAAGGTGTGATTTGTTTGTGTGTAGTTACAAGTGCTTTTACTCAAGATAACGTTTGTGTAATAAGTAGATGTTTGCAGACATTGTAATGACTACACACATAGGTCAAAAGTCTGATCAATAGGTAGTTAAAGATTGCTTGGAGATAGAACCCAGGACCTCATACATGCAAAGCATGCGCTCTACCACTGAGCTACATCCCCGTAAAAAAATGACTTTTGGGCATCTGTAGGTATACAAATTCTGTTAATCCCAGTAGAGGGCACAAAAAAGGAATGAACTGAAGCTCTTTTGCATGAAACGCAATAAACATTGAGCAGCATTTGGAGATGCTGGGGACTGAACTCAGGACCTCATACATGCAAAGCATGCACTCTACCACTGAGCTACATCCACCTGGCAAAGACGGTAGAGGACCAAACAGAAAGGCTTCTACTCAAACCTGCTGAAAATGCATTAAAGCTTTAACATAGCTTGGAGATGCTGGGGATTGAACCCAGGACCTCATACATGCAAAGCATGCGCTCTACCACTGAGCTACATCCCCATACAAAAATGACATTTTGGCATCTGTAGGTATACAAATTCTGTTAATCCCAGTAGAGGGCACATAAAAGGAATGAATTGAAGCTCTTTTGCATGAAACGCAACAAGCATTGAGCAGCATTTGGAGATGCTGGGGATGGAACCCAGGACCTCATACATGCAAAGCATGCGCTCTACCACTGAGCTACATCCCCGTTGTGAAAATGACTTTTGGGCATCTGTAGGTATACAAATTCTGTTAATTTGGAGATGCTGGGGATAGAACCCAGGACCTTTGCTAAAATGACTTTTGAGCATCTGTAGGTATACAAATTCTGTTAATCCCAGAAGAGGGCAGACAAAAGGAATGAATTGAAGCTCTTTTGCATGAAACGCAATAAACATTGAGCAGCATTTGGAGATGCTGGGGATTGAACCCAGGACCTCATACATGCAAAGCATGCGCTCTACCACTGAGCTACATCCCCTTTGCTAAAATGACTTTTGAGCATCTGTAGGTATACAAATGCTGTTAAATCCAGTAGCTGGCAGGTCACAAGACCAAACTGAAAGGCTTTTACTCAAACTTGCTGAAAATGCATTAAAGCTTTAACAGAGCTTGGAGATGCTGGGGATTGAACCCAGGACCTCATACATGCGAAGCATGCGCTCTACCACTGAGCTACATCCCCTGATAAAAGGTGTGCTTTGTTTGTGTGTAGTTACAAGTGCTTTTACTCAAGATAACGTCTGTGCAATAAGTAGTAGATGTTTGCAGACATTGTAATGACTACACAGGTAGGTCAAAAGTCTGATAAATAGGTAGTTAAAGATTGCTTGGAGATACTGGGGATTGAACCCAGGACCTCATACATGGAAAGCATGCGCTCTACCACTGAGCTACATCCCCGTACAATAATGACTTTTGGGCATCTGTAGGTATACAAATTCTGTTAATCCCAGTAGAGGGCAGATAAAAGGAATGAATTGAAGCTCTTTTGCATGAAACGCAATAAACATTGAGTAGCATTTGGAGATGCTGGGGATTGAACCCAGGACCTCATACATGCAAAGCATGCGCTCTACCACTGAGCTACATCCCCGTTGCAAGAATGACTTTTGGGCATCTGTAGGTATACAAATTCTGTTAATCCCAGTAGAGGGCAGATATAAGGATTGAATTGAAGCTCTTTTGCATGAAACGCAATAAACATTGAGCAGCATTTGGAGATGCTGGGGATTGTACCCAGGACCTCATACATGCAAAGCATGCGCTCTACCACTGAGCTACATCCCCATACAAAAACGACTTTTGGGCATCTGTAGGTATACAAATTCTGTTAATCCCAGTAGAGGGCACATAAAGGGAATGAATTGAAGCTCTTTTGTATGAAACGCAACAAGCATTGAGCAGCATTTGGAGATGCTGGGGATTGAACCCAGGACCTCATACATGCAAAGCATGCGCTCTACCACTGAGCTACATCCCCCTTGCAAAAATGACTTTTGGGCAGCTGTAGGTATACAAATTCTGTTAATTTGGAGATGCTGGGGATAGAACCCAGGACCTTTGCTAAAATGACTTTTGAGCATCTGTAGGTATACAAATTCTGTTAATCCCAGTAGAGGGCAGACAAAAGGAATGAATTGAAGCTCTTTTGCATGAAACGCAATAAACATTGAGCAGCATTTGGAGATGCTGGGGATTGAACCCAGGACCTCATACATGCAAAGCATGCGCTCTACCACTGAGCTACATCCCCGTTGCAAGAATGACTTTTGGGCATCTGTAGGTATACAAATTCTGTTAATCCCAGTAGAGGGAAGATATAAGGATTGAATTGAAGCTCTTTTGCATGAAACGCAATAAACATTGCGCAGCATTTGGAGATGCTGGGGATTGAACCCAGGACCTCATACATGCAAAGCATGCGCTCTACCACTGAGCTACATCCCCTTTGCGAAAATGACTTTTGGGCATCTGTAGGTATACAAATTCTGTTAATTTGGAGATGCTGGGGATAGAACCCAGGACCTTTGCTAAAATGACTTTTGAGCATCTGTAGGTATACAAATTCTGTTAATCCCAGTAGAGGGCAGACAAAAGGAATGAATTGAAGCTCTTTTGCATGAAACGCAATAAACATTGAGCAGCATTTGGAGATGCTGGGGATTGAACCCAGGACCTCATACATGCAAAGCATGCACTCTACCACTGAGCTACATCCCCTTTGCTAAAATGACTTTTGAGCATCTGTAGGTATACAAATGCTGTTAAATCCAGTAGCTGGCAAGTCACAAGACCAAACTGAAAGGCTTTTACTCAAACTTGCTGAAAATGCATTAAAGCTTTAACAGAGCTTGGAGATGCTGGGGATTGAACCCAGGACCTCATACATGCGAAGCATGCGCTCTACCACTGAGCTACATCCCCATGGCAAAAATGGTAGAGGACCAAACTGAAAGGCTTTTACTCAAACTTGCTGAAAATGCATTAAAGCTTTAACATAGCTTGGAGATGCTGGGGATTGAACCCAGGACCTCATACATGCAAAGCATGCGCTCTACCACTGAGCTACATCCCCTTTGCTAAAATGACTTTTGAGCATCTGTAGGTATACAAATGCTGTTAAATCCAGTAGCTGGCAGGTCACAAGACCAAACTGAAAGGCTTTTACTCAAACTTGCTGAAAATGCATTAAAGCTTTAACAGAGCTTGGAGATGCTGGGGATTGAACCCAGGACCTCATACATGCGAAGCATGCGCTCTACCACTGAGCTACATCCCCTGATAAAAGGTGTGCTTTGTTTGTGTGTAGTTACAAGTGCTTTTACTCAAGATAACGTCTGTGTAATAAGTAGTAGATGTTTGCAGACATTGTAATGACTACACAGGTAGGTCAAAAGTCTGATAAATAGGTAGTTAAAGATTGCTTGGAGATTGAACCCAGGACCTCATACATGCAAAGCATGCGCTCTACCACTGAGCTACATCCCCGTACAAAAATGACTTTTGGGCATCTGTAGGTATACAAATTCTGTTAATCCAAGTAGAGGGCAGATAAAAGGAATGAATTGAACCTCTTTTGCATGAAACGCAATAAACATTGAGTAGCATTTGGAGATGCTGGGGATTGAACCCAGGACCTCATACATGCAAAGCATGCGCTCTACCACTGAGCTACATCCCCGTTGCAAGAATGGCTTTTGGCCATCTGTAGGTATACAAATTCTGTTAATCCCAGTAGAGGTCAGATATAAGGATTGAATTGAAGCTCTTTTGCATGAAACGCAATAAACATTGAGCAGCATTTGGAGATGCTGGGGATTGAACCCAGGACCTCATACATGCAAAGCATGCGCTCTACCACTGAGCTACATCCCCATACAAAAATGACTTTTGGGCATCTGTAGGTATACAAATTCTGTTAATCCCAGTAGAGGGCACATAAAAGGAATGAATTGAAGCTCTTTTGCATGAAACGCAACAAGCATTGAGCAGCATTTGGAGAAGCTGGGGATTGAACCCAGGACCTCATACATGCAAAGCATGCGCTCTACCACTGAGCTACATCCCCATTGCGAAAATGACTTTTGGGCATCTGTAGGTATACAAATTCTGTTAATTTGGAGATGCTGGGGATAGAACCCAGGACCTTTGCTAAAATGACTTTTGAGCATCTGTAGGTATACAAATTCTGTTAATCCCAGTAGAGGGCAGACAAAAGGAATGAATTGAAGCTCTTTTGCATGAAACGCAATAAACATTGAGCAGCATTTGGAGATGCTGGGGATTGAACCCAGGACCTCATACATGCAAAGCATGCGCTCTACCACTGAGCTACATCCCCTTTGCTAAAATGACTTTTGAGCATCTGTAGGTATACAAATGCTGTTAAATCCAGTAGCTGGCAGGTCACAAGACCAAACTGAAAGGCTTTTACTCAAACTTGCTGAAAATGCATTAAAGCTTTAACAGAGCTTGGAGATGCTGGGGATTGAACCCAGGACCTCATACATGCGAAGCATGCGCTCTACCACTGAGCTACATCCCCATGGCAAAAATGGTAGAGGACCAAACTGAAAGGCTTTTACTCAAACTTGCTGAAAATGCATTAAAGCTTTAACATAGCTTGGAGATGCTGGGGATTGAACCCAGGAACTCATACATGCAAAGCATGCGCTCTACCACTGAGCTACGTCCCCTGATAAAAGGTGTGCTTTGTTTGTGTGTAGTTACAAGTGCTTTTACTCAAGATAACGTCTGTGTAATAAGTAGTAGATGTTTGCAGACATTGTAATGACTACACAGGTAGGTCAAAAGTCTGATAAATAGGTAGTTAAAGACTGCTTGGAGATACTGGGGATTGAACCCAGGACCTCATACATGCAAAGCATGCGCTCTACCACTGAGCTACATCCCCGTACAAAATTGACTTTTGGGCATCTGTAGGTATACAAATTCTGTTAATCCCAGTAGAGGGCAGATAAAAGGAATGAATTGAAGCTCTTTTGCATGAAACGCAATAAACATTGAGTAGCATTTGGAGATGCTGGGGATTGAACCCAGGACCTCATACATGCAAAGCATGCGCTCTACCACTGAGCTACATCCCCGTTGCAAAAATGACTTTTGGGCATCTGTAGGTATACAAATTCTGTTAATCCCAGTAGAGGGCAGATATAAGGATTGAATTGAAGCTCTTTTGCATGAAACGCAATAAACATTGAGCAGCATTTGGAGATGCTGGGGATTGAACCCAGGACCTCATACATGCAAAGCATGCGCTCTACCACTGAGCTACATCCCCGTACAAAATTGACTTTTGGGCATCTGTAGGTATACAAATTCTGTTAATCCCAGTAGAGGGCAGATAAAAGGAATGAATTGAAGCTCTTTTGCATGAAACGCAATAAACATTGAGTAGCATTTGGAGATGCTGGGGATTGAACCCAGGACCTCATACATGCAAAGCATGCGCTCTACCACTGAGCTACATCCCCGTTGCAAAAATGACTTTTGGGCATCTGTAGGTATACAAATTCTGTTAATCCCAGTAGAGGGCAGACAAAAGGAATGACTTGAAGCTCTTTTGCATGAAACGCAATAAACATTGAGCAGCATTTGGAGATGCTGGGGATTGAACCCAGGACCTCATACATGCAAAGCATGCGCTCTACCACTGAGCTACATCCCCTTTGCTAAAATGACTTTTGAGCATCTGTAGGTATACAAATGCTGTTAAATCCAGTAGTTGGCAGGTCACAAGACCAAACTGAAAGGCTTTTACTCAAACTTGCTGAAAATGCATTAAAGCTTTAACAGAGCTTGGAGATGCTGGGGATTGAACCCAGGACCTCATACATGCGAAGCATGCGCTCTACCACTGAGCTACATCCCCTGATAAAAGGTGTGCTTTGTTTGTGTGTAGTTACAAGTGCTTTTACTCAAGATAACGTCTGTGTAATAAGTAGTAGATGTTTGCAGACATTGTAATGACTACACAGGTAGGTCAAAAGTCTGATAAATAGGTAGTTAAAGATTGCTTGGAGATTGAACCCAGGACCTCATACATGCAAAGCATGCGCTCTACCACTGAGCTACATCCCCGTACAAAAATGACTTTTGGGCATCTGTAGGTATACAAATTCTGTTAATCCCAGTAGAGGGCAGATAAAAGGAATGAATTGAACCTCTTTTGCATGAAACGCAATAAACATTGAGTAGCATTTGGAGATGCTGGGGATTGAACCCAGGACCTCATACATGCAAAGCATGCGCTCTACCACTGAGCTACATCCCCGTTGCAAGAATGACTTTTGGCCATCTGTAGGTATACAAATTCTGTTAATCCCAGTAGAGGTCAGATATAAGGATTGAATTGAAGCTCTTTTGCATGAAACGCAATAAACATTGAGCAGCATTTGGAGATGCTGGGGATTGAACCCAGGACCTCATACATGCAAAGCATGCGCTCTACCACTGAGCTACATCCCCATACAAAAATGACTTTTGGGCATCTGTAGGTATACAAATTCTGTTAATCCCAGTAGAGGGCACATAAAAGGAATGAATTGAAGCTCTTTTGCATGAAACGCAACAAGCATTGAGCAGCATTTGGAGATGCTGGGGATAGAACCCAGGACCTTTGCTAAAATGACTTTTGAGCATCTGTAGGTATACAAATTCTGTTAATCCCAGTAGAGGGCAGACAA
>NC_133372.1:24800581-24813081 GCF_049309525.1 Garra rufa | reverse complement strand
AACTTGCTGAAAATGCATTAAAGCTTTAACATAGCTTGGAGATGCTGGGGATTGAACCCAGGACCTCATACATGCAAAGCATGCGCTCTACCACTGAGCTACATCCCCATACAAAAATGACATTTGGGCATCTGTAGGTATACAAATTCTGTTAATCCCAGTAGAGGGCACATAAAAGGAATGAATTGAAGCTCTTTTGCATGAAACGCAACAAGCATTGAGCAGCATTTGGAGAAGCTGGGGATTGAACCCAGGACCTCATACATGCAAAGCATGCGCTCTACCACTGAGCTACATCCCCTTTGCTAAAATGACTTTTGAGCATCTGTAGGTATACAAATGCTGTTAAATCCAGTAGCTGGTACGTCACAAGACCAAACTGAAAGGCTTTTACTCAAACTTGCTGAAAATGCATTAAAGCTTTAACAGAGCTTGGAGATGCTGGGGATTGAACCCAGGACCTCATACATGCGAAGCATGCGCTCTACCACTGAGCTACATCCCCTGATAAAAGGTGTGATTTGTTTGTGTGTAGTTACAAGTGCTTTTACTCAAGATAACGTTTGTGTAATAAGTAGATGTTTGCAGACATTGTAATGACTACACACATAGGTCAAAAGTCTGATCAATAGGTAGTTAAAGATTGCTTGGAGATAGAACCCAGGACCTCATACATGCAAAGCATGCGCTCTACCACTGAGCTACATCCCCGTAAAAAAAGGACTTTTGGGCATCTGTAGGTATACAAATTCTGTTAATCCCAGTAGAGGGCACAAAAAAGGAATGAACTGAAGCTCTTTTGCATGAAACGCAATAAACATTGAGCAGCATTTGGAGATGCTGGGGACTGAACTCAGGACCTCATACATGCAAAGCATGCACTCTACCACTGAGCTACATCCACCTGGCAAAGACGGTAGAGGACCAAACAGAAAGGCTTCTACTCAAACCTGCTGAAAATGCATTAAAGCTTTAACATAGCTTGGAGATGCTGGGGATTGAACCCAGGACCTCATACATGCAAAGCATGCGCTCTACCACTGAGCTACATCCCCATACAAAAATGACATTTTGGCATCTGTAGGTATACAAATTCTGTTAATCCCAGTAGAGGGCACATAAAAGGAATGAATTGAAGCTCTTTTGCATGAAACGCAACAAGCATTGAGCAGCATTTGGAGATGCTGGGGATAGAACCCAGGACCTTTGCTAAAATGACTTTTGAGCATCTGTAGGTATACAAATTCTGTTAATCCCAGTAGAGGGCAGACAAAAGGAATGAATTGAAGCTCTTTTGCATGAAACGCAATAAACATTGAGCAGCATTTGGAGATGCAACCCAGGACCTCATACATGCAAAGCATGCGCTCTACCACTGAGCTACATCCCCTTTGCTAAAATGACTTTTGAGCATCTGTAGGTATACAAATGCTGTTAAATCCAGTAGCTGGCAGGTCACAAGACCAAACTGAAAGGCTTTTACTCAAACTTGCTGAAAATGCATTAAAGCTTTAACAGAGCTTGGAGATGCTGGGGATTGAACCCAGGACCTCATACATGCGAAGCATGCGCTCTACCACTGAGCTACATCCCCTGATAAAAGGTGTGCTTTGTTTGTGTGTAGTTACAAGTGCTTTTACTCAAGATAACGTCTGTGTAATAAGTAGTAGATGTTTGCAGACATTGTAATGACTACACAGGTAGGTCAAAAGTCTGATAAATAGGTAGTTAAAGATTGCTTGGGAGATACTGGGGATTGAACCCAGGACCTCATACATGCAAAGCATGCGCTCTACCACTGAGCTACATCCCCGTACAAAAATGACTTTTGGGCATCTGTAGGTATACAAATTCTGTTAATCCCAGTAGAGGGCAGATAAAAGGAATGAATTGAACCTCTTTTGCATGAAACGCAATAAACATTGAGTAGCATTTGGAGATGCTGGGGATTGAACCCAGGACCTCATACATGCAAAGCATGCGCTCTACCACTGAGCTACATCCCCGTTGCAAGAATGACTTTTGGCCATCTGTAGGTATACAAATTCTGTTAATCCCAGTAGAGGTCAGATATAAGGATTGAATTGAAGCTCTTTTGCATGAAACGCAATAAACATTGAGCAGCATTTGGAGATGCTGGGGATTGAACCCAGGACCTCATACATGCAAAGCATGCGCTCTACCACTGAGCTACATCCCCATAAAAAAATGACTTTTGGGCATCTGTAGGTATACAAATTCTGTTAATCCCAGTAGAGGGCAGATAAAAGGAATGAATTGAAGCTCTTTTGCATGAAACGCAATAAACATTGAGAAGCATTTGGAGATGTTGGGGATTGAACCCAGGACCTCATACATGCAAAGCATGCGCTCTACCACTGAGCTACATCCCCGTTGCAAAAATGATTTTTGGGCATCTGTAGGTATACAAATTCTGTTAATCCCAGTAGAGGGTACATATAAGGATTGAATTGAAGCCTTTTGCATGAAACGCAATAAACATTGAGCAGCATTTGGAGATGCTGGGGATTGAACCCAGGACCTCATACATGCAAAGCATGCGCTCTACCACTGAGCTAAATCCACCTGGCAAAGACGGTAGAGGAACAAACCGAAAGGCTTCTACTCAAACCTGCTGAAAATGCATTAAAGCTTTAACATAGCTTGGAGATGCTGGGGATTGAACCCAGGACCTCATACATGCAAAGCATGCGCTCTACCACTGAGCTACATCCCCTTTGCTAAAATGACTTTTGAGCATCTGTAGGTATACAAATGCTGTTAAATCCAGTAGCTGGTACGTCACAAGACCAAACTGAAAGGCTTTTACTCAAACTTGCTGAAAATGCATTAAAGCTTTAACAGAGCTTGGAGATGCTGGGGATTGAACCCAGGACCTCATACATGCGAAGCATGCGCTCTACCACTGAGCTACATCCCCTGATAAAAGATGTGATTTGTTTGTGTGTAGTTACAAGTGCTTTTACTCAAGATAACGTTTGTGTAATAAGTAGATGTTTGCAGACATTGTAATGACTACACACATAGGTCAAGAGTCTGATCAATAGGTAGTTAAAGATTGCTTGGAGATAGAACCCAGGACCTCATACATGCAAAGCATGCGCTCTACCACTGAGCTACATCCCCGTAAAAAAATGACTTTTGGGCATCTGTAGGTATACAAATTCTGTTAATCCCAGTAGAGGGCACAAAAAAGGAATGAACTGAAGCTCTTTTGCATGAAACGCAATAAACATTGAGCAGCATTTGGAGATGCTGGGGACTGAACTCAGGACCTCATACATGCAAAGCATGCACTCTACCACTGAGCTACATCCACCTGGCAAAGACGGTAGAGGACCAAACAGAAAGGCTTCTACTCAAACCTGCTGAAAATGCATTAAAGCTTTAACATAGCTTGGAGATGCTGGGGATTGAACCCAGGACCTCATACATGCAAAGCATGCGCTCTACCACTGAGCTACATCCCCATACAAACATGACATTTTGGCATCTGTAGGTATACAAATTCTGTTAATCCCAGTAGAGGGCACATAAAAGGAATGAATTGAAGCTCTTTTGCATGAAACGCAACAAGCATTGAGCAGCATTTGGAGATGCTGGGGATGGAACCCAGGACCTCATACATGCAAAGCATGCGCTCTACCACTGAGCTACATCCCCGTTGTGAAAATGACTTTTGGGCATCTGTAGGTATACAAATTCTGTTAATTTGGAGATGCTGGGGATAGAACCCAGGACCTTTGCTAAAATGACTTTTGAGCATCTGTAGGTATACAAATTCTGTTAATCCCAGAAGAGGGCAGACAAAAGGAATGAATTGAAGCTCTTTTGCATGAAATGCAATAAACATTGAGCAGCATTTGGAGATGCTGGGGATTGAACCCAGGACCTCATACATGCAAAGCATGCGCTCTACCACTGAGCTACATCCCCTTTGCTAAAATGACTTTTGAGCATCTGTAGGTATACAAATGCTGTTAAATCCAGTAGCTGGCAGGTCACAAGACCAAACTGAAAGGCTTTTACTCAAACTTGCTGAAAATGCATTAAAGCTTTAACAGAGCTTGGAGATGCTGGGGATTGAACCCAGGACCTCATACATGCGAAGCATGCGCTCTACCACTGAGCTACATCCCCTGATAAAAGGTGTGCTTTGTGTGTAGTTACAAGTGCTTTTACTCAAGATAACGTCTGTGCAATAAGTAGTAGATGTTTGCAGACATTGTAATGACTACACAGGTAGGTCAAAAGTCTGATAAATAGGTAGTTAAAGATTGCTTGGAGATACTGGGGATTGAACCCAGGACCTCATACATGCAAAGCATGCGCTCTACCACTGAGCTACATCCCCGTACAATAATGACTTTTGGGCATCTGTAGGTATACAAATTCTGTTAATCCCAGTAGAGGGCAGATAAAAGGAATGAATTGAAGCTCTTTTGCATGAAACGCAATAAACATTGAGTAGCATTTGGAGATGCTGGGGATTGAACCCAGGACCTCATACATGCAAAGCATGCGCTCTACCACTGAGCTACATCCCCGTTGCAAGAATGACTTTTGGGCATCTGTAGGTATACAAATTCTGTTAATCCCAGTAGAGGGCAGATATAAGGATTGAATTGAAGCTCTTTTGCATGAAACGCAATAAACATTGAGCAGCATTTGGAGATGCTGAGGATTGTACCCAGGACCTCATACATGCAAAGCATGCGCTCTACCACTGAGCTACATCCCCATACAAAAATGACTTTTGGGCATCTGTAGGTATACAAATTCTGTTAATCCCAGTAGAGGGCACATAAAGGGAATGAATTGAAGCTCTTTTGTATGAAACGCAACAAGCATTGAGCAGCATTTGGAGATGCTGGGGATTGAACCCAGGACCTCATACATGCAAAGCATGCGCTCTACCACTGAGCTACATCCCCATACAAAAATGACTTTTGGGCAGCTGTAGGTATACAAATTCTGTTAATTTGGAGATGCTGGGGATAGAACCCAGGACCTTTGCTAAAATGACTTTTGAGCATCTGTAGGTATACAAATTCTGTTAATCCCAGTAGAGGGCAGACAAAAGGAATGAATTGAAGCTCTTTTGCATGAAACGCAATAAACATTGAGCAGCATTTGGAGATGCAACCCAGGACCTCATACATGCAAAGCATGCGCTCTACCACTGAGCTACATCCCCTTTGCTAAAATGACTTTTGAGCATCTGTAGGTATACAAATGCTGTTAAATCCAGTAGCTGGCAGGTCACAAGACCAAACTGAAAGGCTTTTACTCAAACTTGCTGAAAATGCATTAAAGCTTTAACAGAGCTTGGAGATGCTGGGGATTGAACCCAGGACCTCATACATGCGAAGCATGCGCTCTACCACTGAGCTACATCCCCTGATAAAAGGTGTGCTTTGTTTGTGTGTAGTTACAAGTGCTTTTACTCAAGATAACGTCTGTGTAATAAGTAGTAGATGTTTGCAGACATTGTAATGACTACACAGGTAGGTCAAAAGTCTGATAAATAGGTAGTTAAAGATTGCTTGGGAGATACTGGGGATTGAACCCAGGACCTCATACATGCAAAGCATGCGCTCTACCACTGAGCTACATCCCCGTACAAAAATGACTTTTGGGCATCTGTAGGTATACAAATTCTGTTAATCCCAGTAGAGGGCAGATAAAAGGAATGAATTGAACCTCTTTTGCATGAAACGCAATAAACATTGAGTAGCATTTGGAGATGCTGGGGATTGAACCCAGGACCTCATACATGCAAAGCATGCGCTCTACCACTGAGCTACATCCCCGTTGCAAGAATGACTTTTGGCCATCTGTAGGTATACAAATTCTGTTAATCCCAGTAGAGGTCAGATATAAGGATTGAATTGAAGCTCTTTTGCATGAAACGCAATAAACATTGAGCAGCATTTGGAGATGCTGGGGATTGAACCCAGGACCTCATACATGCAAAGCATGCGCTCTACCACTGAGCTACATCCCCATAAAAAAATGACTTTTGGGCATCTGTAGGTATACAAATTCTGTTAATCCCAGTAGAGGGCAGATAAAAGGAATGAATTGAAGCTCTTTTGCATGAAACGCAATAAACATTGAGAAGCATTTGGAGATGTTGGGGATTGAACCCAGGACCTCATACATGCAAAGCATGCGCTCTACCACTGAGCTACATCCCCGTTGCAAAAATGATTTTTGGGCATCTGTAGGTATACAAATTCTGTTAATCCCAGTAGAGGGTACATATAAGGATTGAATTGAAGCCTTTTGCATGAAACGCAATAAACATTGAGCAGCATTTGGAGATGCTGGGGATTGAACCCAGGACCTCATACATGCAAAGCATGCGCTCTACCACTGAGCTAAATCCACCTGGCAAAGACGGTAGAGGAACAAACCGAAAGGCTTCTACTCAAACCTGCTGAAAATGCATTAAAGCTTTAACATAGCTTGGAGATGCTGGGGATTGAACCCAGGACCTCATACATGCAAAGCATGCGCTCTACCACTGAGCTACATCCCCATACAAACATGACATTTTGGCATCTGTAGGTATACAAATTCTGTTAATTTGGAGATGCTGGGGATAGAACCCAGGACCTTTGCTAAAATGACTTTTGAGCATCTGTAGGTATACAAATTCTGTTAATCCCAGTAGAGGGCAGACAAAAGGAATGAATTGAAGCTCTTTTGCATGAAACGCAATAAACATTGAGCAGCATTTGGAGATGCTGGGGATTGAACCCAGGACCTCATACATGCAAAGCATGCGCTCTACCACTGAGCTACATCCCCTTTGCTAAAATGACTTTTGAGCATCTGTAGGTATACAAATGCTGTTAAATCCAGTAGCTGGCAGGTCACAAGACCAAACTGAAAGGCTTTTACTCAAACTTGCTGAAAATGCATTAAAGCTTTAACAGAGCTTGGAGATGCTGGGGATTGAACCCAGGACCTCATACATGCGAAGCATGCGCTCTACCACTGAGCTACATCCCCTGATAAAAGGTGTGCTTTGTTTGTGTGTAGTTACAAGTGCTTTTACTCAAGATAACGTCTGTGTAATAAGTAGTAGATGTTTGCAGACATTGTAATGACTACACAGGTAGGTCAAAAGTCTGATAAATAGGTAGTTAAAGATTGCTTGGAGATACTGGGGATTGAACCCAGGACCTCATACATGCAAAGCATGCGCTCTACCACTGAGCTACATCCCCGTACAAAAATGACTTTTGGGCATCTGTAGGTATACAAATTCTGTTAATCCCAGTAGAGGGCAGATAAAAGGAATGAATTGAACCTCTTTTGCATGAAACGCAATAAACATTGAGTAGCATTTGGAGATGCTGGGGATTGAACCCAGGACCTCATACATGCAAAGCATGCGCTCTACCACTGAGCTACATCCCCGTTGCAAGAATGACTTTTGGCCATCTGTAGGTATACAAATTCTGTTAATCCCAGTAGAGGTCAGATATAAGGATTGAATTGAAGCTCTTTTGCATGAAACGCAATAAACATTGAGCAGCATTTGGAGATGCTGGGGATTGAACCCAGGACCTCATACATGCAAAGCATGCGCTCTACCACTGAGCTACATCCCCATAAAAAAATGACTTTTGGGCATCTGTAGGTATACAAATTCTGTTAATCCCAGTAGAGGGCAGATAAAAGGAATGAATTGAAGCGCTTTTGCATGAAACGCAATAAACATTGAGAAGCATTTGGAGATGTTGGGGATTGAACCCAGGACCTCATACATGCAAAGCATGCGCTCTACCACTGAGCTACATCCCCGTTGCAAAAATGATTTTTGGGCATCTGTAGGTATACAAATTCTGTTAATCCCAGTAGAGGGTACATATAAGGATTGAATTGAAGCCTTTTGCATGAAACGCAATAAACATTGAGCAGCATTTGGAGATGCTGGGGATTGAACCCAGGACCTCATACATGCAAAGCATGCGCTCTACCACTGAGCTACATCCACCTGGCAAAGACGGTAGAGGAACAAACCGAAAGGCTTCTACTCAAACCTGCTGAAAATGCATTAAAGCTTTAACATAGCTTGGAGATGCTGGGGATTGAACCCAGGACCTCATACATGCAAAGCATGCGCTCTACCACTGAGCTACATCCCCTTTGCTAAAATGACTTTTGAGCATCTGTAGGTATACAAATGCTGTTAAATCCAGTAGCTGGTACGTCACAAGACCAAACTGAAAGGCTTTTACTCAAACTTGCTGAAAATGCATTAAAGCTTTAACAGAGCTTGGAGATGCTGGGGATTGAACCCAGGACCTCATACATGCGAAGCATGCGCTCTACCACTGAGCTACATCCCCTGATAAAAGGTGTGATTTGTTTGTGTGTAGTTACAAGTGCTTTTACTCAAGATAACGTTTGTGTAATAAGTAGATGTTTGCAGACATTGTAATGACTACACACATAGGTCAAGAGTCTGATCAATAGGTAGTTAAAGATTGCTTGGAGATAGAACCCAGGACCTCATACATGCAAAGCATGCGCTCTACCACTGAGCTACATCCCCGTAAAAAAATGACTTTTGGGCATCTGTAGGTATACAAATTCTGTTAATCCCAGTAGAGGGCACAAAAAAGGAATGAACTGAAGCTCTTTTGCATGAAACGCAATAAACATTGAGCAGCATTTGGAGATGCTGGGGACTGAACTCAGGACCTCATACATGCAAAGCATGCACTCTACCACTGAGCTACATCCACCTGGCAAAGACGGTAGAGGACCAAACAGAAAGGCTTCTACTCAAACCTGCTGAAAATGCATTAAAGCTTTAACATAGCTTGGAGATGCTGGGGATTGAACCCAGGACCTCATACATGCAAAGCATGCGCTCTACCACTGAGCTACATCCCCATACAAACATGACATTTTGGCATCTGTAGGTATACAAATTCTGTTAATCCCAGTAGAGGGCACATAAAAGGAATGAATTGAAGCTCTTTTGCATGAAACGCAACAAGCATTGAGCAGCATTTGGAGATGCTGGGGATGGAACCCAGGACCTCATACATGCAAAGCATGCGCTCTACCACTGAGCTACATCCCCGTTGTGAAAATGACTTTTGGGCATCTGTAGGTATACAAATTCTGTTAATTTGGAGATGCTGGGGATAGAACCCAGGACCTTTGCTAAAATGACTTTTGAGCATCTGTAGGTATACAAATTCTGTTAATCCCAGAAGAGGGCAGACAAAAGGAATGAATTGAAGCTCTTTTGCATGAAATGCAATAAACATTGAGCAGCATTTGGAGATGCTGGGGATTGAACCCAGGACCTCATACATGCAAAGCATGCGCTCTACCACTGAGCTACATCCCCTTTGCTAAAATGACTTTTGAGCATCTGTAGGTATACAAATGCTGTTAAATCCAGTAGCTGGCAGGTCACAAGACCAAACTGAAAGGCTTTTACTCAAACTTGCTGAAAATGCATTAAAGCTTTAACAGAGCTTGGAGATGCTGGGGATTGAACCCAGGACCTCATACATGCGAAGCATGCGCTCTACCACTGAGCTACATCCCCTGATAAAAGGTGTGCTTTGTTTGTGTGTAGTTACAAGTGCTTTTACTCAAGATAACGTCTGTGCAATAAGTAGTAGATGTTTGCAGACATTGTAATGACTACACAGGTAGGTCAAAAGTCTGATAAATAGGTAGTTAAAGATTGCTTGGAGACACTGGGGATTGAACCCAGGACCTCATACATGCAAAGCATGCGCTCTACCACTGAGCTACATCCCCGTACAATAATGACTTTTGGGCATCTGTAGGTATACAAATTCTGTTAATCCCAGTAGAGGGCAGATAAAAGGAATGAATTGAAGCTCTTTTGCATGAAACGCAATAAACATTGAGTAGCATTTGGAGATGCTGGGGATTGAACCCAGGACCTCATACATGCAAAGCATGCGCTCTACCACTGAGCTACATCCCCGTTGCAAGAATGACTTTTGGGCATCTGTAGGTATACAAATTCTGTTAATCCCAGTAGAGGGCAGATATAAGGATTGAATTGAAGCTCTTTTGCATGAAACGCAATAAACATTGAGCAGCATTTGGAGATGCTGAGGATTGTACCCAGGACCTCATACATGCAAAGCATGCGCTCTACCACTGAGCTACATCCCCATACAAAAATGACTTTTGGGCATCTGTAGGTATACAAATTCTGTTAATCCCAGTAGAGGGCACATAAAGGGAATGAATTGAAGCTCTTTTGTATGAAACGCAACAAGCATTGAGCAGCATTTGGAGATGCTGGGGATTGTACCCCGGACCTCATACATGCAAAGCATGCGCTCTACCACTGAGCTACATCCCCCTTGCAAAAATGACTTTTGGGCAGCTGTAGGTATACAAATTCTGTTAATTTGGAGATGCTGGGGATAGAACCCAGGACCTTTGCTAAAATGACTTTTGGGCATCTGTAGGTATACAAATTCTGTTAATCCCAGTAGAGGGCACATAAAAGGAATGAATTGAAGCTCTTTTGCATGAAACGCAACAAGCATTGAGCAGCATTTGGAGATGCTGGGGATAGAACCCAGGACCTTTGCTAAAATGACTTTTGAGCATCTGTAGGTATACAAATTCTGTTAATCCCAGTAGAGGGCAGACAAAAGGAATGAATTGAAGCTCTTTTGCATGAAACGCAATAAACATTGAGCAGCATTTGGAGATGCTGGGGATTGAACCCAGGACCTCATACATGCAAAGCATGCGCTCTACCACTGAGCTACATCCCCTTTGCTAAAATGACTTTTGAGCATCTGTAGGTATACAAATGCTGTTAAATCCAGTAGCTGGCAGGTCACAAGACCAAACTGAAAGGCTTTTACTCAAACTTGCTGAAAATGCATTAAAGCTTTAACAGAGCTTGGAGATGCTGGGGATTGAACCCAGGACCTCATACATGCGAAGCATGCGCTCTACCACTGAGCTACATCCCCTGATAAAAGGTGTGCTTTGTTTGTGTGTAGTTACAAGTGCTTTTACTCAAGATAACGTCTGTGTAATAAGTAGTAGATGTTTGCAGACATTGTAATGACTACACAGGTAGGTCAAAAGTCTGATAAATAGGTAGTTAAAGATTGCTTGGAGATACTGGGGATTGAACCCAGGACCTCATACATGCAAAGCATGCGCTCTACCACTGAGCTACATCCCCGTACAATAATGACTTTTGGGCATCTGTAGGTATACAAATTCTGTTAATCCCAGTAGAGGGCAGATAAAAGGAATGAATTGAAGCTCTTTTGCATGAAACGCAATAAACATTGAGTAGCATTTGGAGATGCTGGGGATTGAACCCAGGACCTCATACATGCAAAGCATGCGCTCTACCACTGAGCTACATCCCCGTTGCAAGAATGACTTTTGGGCATCTGTAGGTATACAAATTCTGTTAATCCCAGTAGAGGGCAGATATAAGGATTGAATTGAAGCTCTTTTGCATGAAACGCAATAAACATTGAGCAGCATTTGGAGATGCTGAGGATTGTACCCAGGACCTCATACATGCAAAGCATGCGCTCTACCACTGAGCTACATCCCCATACAAAAATGACTTTTGGGCATCTGTAGGTATACAAATTCTGTTAATCCCAGTAGAGGGCACATAAAGGGAATGAATTGAAGCTCTTTTGTATGAAACGCAACAAGCATTGAGCAGCATTTGGAGATGCTGGGGATTGTACCCCGGAACTCATACATGCAAAGCATGCGCTCTACCACTGAGCTACATCCCCCTTGCAAAAATGACTTTTGGGCAGCTGTAGGTATACAAATTCTGTTAATTTGGAGATGCTGGGGATAGAACCCAGGACCTTTGCTAAAATGACTTTTGAGCATCTGTAGGTATACAAATTCTGTTAATCCCAGTAGAGGGCAGACAAAAGGAATGAATTGAAGCTCTTTTGCATGAAACGCAATAAACATTGAGCAGCATTTGGAGATGCTGGGGATTGAACCCAGGACCTCATACATGCAAAGCATGCGCTCTACCACTGAGCTACATCCCCGTTGCAAGAATGACTTTTGGGCATCTGTAGGTATACAAATTCTGTTAATCCCAGTAGAGGGCAGATATAAGGATTGAATTGAAGCTCTTTTGCATGAAACGCAATAAACATTGAGCAGCATTTGGAGATGCTGGGGATTGAACCCAGGACCTCATACATGCAAAGCATGCGCTCTACCACTGAGCTACATCCCCGTTGCGAAAATGACTTTTGGGCATCTGTAGGTATACAAATTCTGTTAATTTGGAGATGCTGGGGATAGAACCCAGGACCTTTGCTAAAATGACTTTTGAGCATCTGTAGGTATACAAATTCTGTTAATCCCAGTAGAGGGCAGACAAAAGGAATGAATTGAAGCTCTTTTGCATGAAACGCAATAAACATTGAGCAGCATTT
>NC_133372.1:24788081-24790581 GCF_049309525.1 Garra rufa | reverse complement strand
GGTATACAAATTCTGTTAATCCCAGTAGAGGGCAGATAAAAGGAATGAATTGAAGCTCTTTTGCATGAAACGCAATAAACATTGAGTAGCATTTGGAGATGCTGGGGATTGAACCCAGGACCTCATACATGCAAAGCATGCGCTCTACCACTGAGCTACATCCCCGTTGCAAAAATGACTTTTGGGCATCTGTAGGTATACAAATTCTGTTAATCCCAGTAGAAGGCAGATATAAGGATTGAATTGAAGCTCTTTTGCATGAAACGCAATAAACATTGAACAGCATTTGGAGATGCTGGGGATTGAACCCAGGACCTCATACATGCAAAGCATGCGCTCTACCACTGAGCTACATCCCCATGGCAAAAATGGTAGAGGACCAAACTGAAAGGCTTTTACTCAAACTTGCTGAAAATGCATTAAAGCTTTAACATAGCTTGGAGATGCTGGGGATTGAACCCAGGACCTCATACATGTAAAGCATGCGCTCTACCACTGAGCTACATCCACATACAAAAATGACATTTGGGCATCTGTAGGTATACAAATTCTGTTAATCCCAGTAGAGGGCACATAAAAGGAATGAATTGAAGCTCTTTTGCATGAAACGCAACAAGCATTGAGCAGCATTTGGAGAAGCTGGGGATTGAACCCAGGACCTCATACATGCAAAGCATGCGCTCTACCACTGAGCTACATCCCCTTTGCTAAAATGACGTTTGAGCATCTGTAGGTATACAAATGCTGTTAAATCCAGTAGCTGGTACGTCACAAGACCAAACTGAAAGGCTTTTACTCAAACTTGCTGAAAATGCATTAAAGCTTTAACAGAGCTTGGAGATGCTGGGGATTGAACCCAGGACCTCATACATGCGAAGCATGCGCTCTACCACTGAGCTACATCCCCTGATAAAAGGTGTGCTTTGTTTGTGTGTAGTTACAAGTGCTTTTACTCAAGATAACGTCTGTGTAATAAGTAGTAGATGTTTGCAGACATTGTAATGACTACACAGGTAGGTCAAAAGTCTGATAAATAGGTAGTTAAAGATTGCTTGGAGATTGAACCCAGGACCTCATACATGCAAAGCATGCGCTCTACCACTGAGCTACATCCCCGTACAAAAATGACTTTTGGGCATCTGTAGGTATACAAATTCTGTTAATCCCAGTAGAGGGCAGATAAAAGGAATGAATTGAACCTCTTTTGCATGAAACGCAATAAACATTGAGTAGCATTTGGAGATGCTGGGGATTGAACCCAGGACCTCATACATGCAAAGCATGCGCTCTACCACTGAGCTACATCCCTGTTGCAAGAATGACTTTTGGCCATCTGTAGGTATACAAATTCTGTTAATCCCAGTACAGGTCAGATATAAGGATTGAATTGAAGCTCTTTTGCATGAAACGCAATAAACATTGAGCAGCATTTGGAGATGCTGGGGATTGAACCCAGGACCTCATACATGCAAAGCATGCGCTCTACCACTGAGCTACATCCCCATACAAAAATGACTTTTGGGCATCTGTAGGTATACAAATTCTGTTAATCGCAGTAGAGGGCACATAAAAGAAATGAATTGAAGCTCTTTTGCATGAAACGCAACAAGCATTGAGCAGCATTTGGAGATGCTGGGGATTGAACCCAGGACCTCATACATGCAAAGCATGCGCTCTACCACTGAGCTACATCCCCGTTGCGAAAATGACTTTTGGGCATCTGTAGGTATACAAATTCTGTTAATTTGGAGATGCTGGGGATAGAACCCCGGACCTTTGCTAAAATGACTTTTGAGCATCTGTAGGTATACAAATTCTGTTAATCCCAGTAGAGGGCAGACAAAAGGAATGAATTGAAGCTCTTTTGCATGAAACGCAATAAACATTGAGCAGCATTTGGAGATGCTGGGGATTGAACCCAGGACCTCATACATGCAAAGCATGCGCTCTACCACTGAGCTACATCCCCTTTGCTAAAATGACTTTTGAGCATCTGTAGGTATACAAATGCTGTTAAATCCAGTAGCTGGCAGGTCACAAGACCAAACTGAAAGGCTTTTACTCAAACTTGCTGAAAATGCATTAAAGCTTTAACAGAGCTTGGAGATGCTGGGGATTGAACCCAGGACCTCATACATGCGAAGCATGCGCTCTACCACTGAGCTACATCCCCATGGCAAAAATGGTAGAGGACCAAACTGAAAGGCTTTTACTCAAACTTGCTGAAAATGCATTAAAGCTTTAACATAGCTTGGAGATGCTGGGGATTGAACCCAGGACCTCATACATGCAAAGCATGCGCTCTACCACTGAGCTACATCCCCATACAAAAATGACATTTGGGCATCTGTAGGTATACAAATTCTGTTAATCCCAGTAGAGGGCACATAAAAGGAATGAATTGAAGCTCTTTTGCATGAAACGCAACAAGCATTGAGCAGCATTTGGAGAAGCTGGGGATTGAACCCAGGACCTCATACATGCAAAGCATGCGCTCTAC
>NC_133372.1:24753081-24775581 GCF_049309525.1 Garra rufa | reverse complement strand
TTGAGTAGCATTTGGAGATGCTGGGGATTGAACCCAGGACCTCATACATGCAAAGCATGCGCTCTACCACTGAGCTACATCCCCGTTGCAAAAATGACTTTTGGGCATCTGTAGGTATACAAATTCTGTTAATCCCAGTAGAAGGCAGATATAAGGATTGAATTGAAGCTCTTTTGCATGAAACGCAATAAACATTGAACAGCATTTGGAGATGCTGGGGATTGAACCCAGGACCTCATACATGCAAAGCATGCGCTCTACCACTGAGCTACATCCCCATGGCAAAAATGGTAGAGGACCAAACTGAAAGGCTTTTACTCAAACTTGCTGAAAATGCATTAAAGCTTTAACATAGCTTGGAGATGCTGGGGATTGAACCCAGGACCTCATACATGTAAAGCATGCGCTCTACCACTGAGCTACATCCACATACAAAAATGACATTTGGGCATCTGTAGGTATACAAATTCTGTTAATCCCAGTAGAGGGCACATAAAAGGAATGAATTGAAGCTCTTTTGCATGAAACGCAACAAGCATTGAGCAGCATTTGGAGAAGCTGGGGATTGAACCCAGGACCTCATACATGCAAAGCATGCGCTCTACCACTGAGCTACATCCCCTTTGCTAAAATGACGTTTGAGCATCTGTAGGTATACAAATGCTGTTAAATCCAGTAGCTGGTACGTCACAAAATAAACTGAAAGGCTTTTACTCAAACTTGCTGAAAATGCATTAAAGCTTTAACAGAGCTTGGAGATGCTGGGGATTGAACCCAGGACCTCATACATGCGAAGCATGCGCTCTACCACTGAGCTACATCCCCTGATAAAAGGTGTGCTTTGTTTGTGTGTAGTTACAAGTGCTTTTACTCAAGATAACGTCTGTGTAATAAGTAGTAGATGTTTGCAGACATTGTAATGACTACACAGGTAGGTCAAAAGTCTGATAAATAGGTAGTTAAAGATTGCTTGGAGATTGAACCCAGGACCTCATACATGCAAAGCATGCGCTCTACCACTGAGCTACATCCCCGTACAAAAATGACTTTTGGGCATCTGTAGGTATACAAATTCTGTTAATCCCAGTAGAGGGCAGATAAAAGGAATGAATTGAACCTCTTTTGCATGAAACGCAATAAACATTGAGTAGCATTTGGAGATGCTGGGGATTGAACCCAGGACCTCATACATGCAAAGCATGCGCTCTACCACTGAGCTACATCCCTGTTGCAAGAATGACTTTTGGCCATCTGTAGGTATACAAATTCTGTTAATCCCAGTAGAGGTCAGATATAAGGATTGAATTGAAGCTCTTTTGCATGAAACGCAATAAACATTGAGCAGCATTTGGAGATGCTGGGGATTGAACCCAGGACCTCATACATGCAAAGCATGCGCTCTACCACTGAGCTACATCCCCATACAAAAATGACTTTTGGGCATCTGTAGGTATACAAATTCTGTTAATCGCAGTAGAGGGCACATAAAAGAAATGAATTGAAGCTCTTTTGCATGAAACGCAACAAGCATTGAGCAGCATTTGGAGATGCTGGGGATTGAACCCAGGACCTCATACATGCAAAGCATGCGCTCTACCACTGAGCTACATCCCCGTTGCGAAAATGACTTTTGGGCATCTGTAGGTATACAAATTCTGTTAATTTGGAGATGCTGGGGATAGAACCCCGGACCTTTGCTAAAATGACTTTTGAGCATCTGTAGGTATACAAATTCTGTTAATCCCAGTAGAGGGCAGACAAAAGGAATGAATTGAAGCTCTTTTGCATGAAACGCAATAAACATTGAGCAGCATTTGGAGATGCTGGGGATTGAACCCAGGACCTCATACATGCAAAGCATGCGCTCTACCACTGAGCTACATCCCCTTTGCTAAAATGACTTTTGAGCATCTGTAGGTATACAAATGCTGTTAAATCCAGTAGCTGGCAGGTCACAAGACCAAACTGAAAGGCTTTTACTCAAACTTGCTGAAAATGCATTAAAGCTTTAACAGAGCTTGGAGATGCTGGGGATTGAACCCAGGACCTCATACATGCGAAGCATGCGCTCTACCACTGAGCTACATCCCCATGGCAAAAATGGTAGAGGACCAAACTGAAAGGCTTTTACTCAAACTTGCTGAAAATGCATTAAAGCTTTAACATAGCTTGGAGATGCTGGGGATTGAACCCAGGACCTCATACATGCAAAGCATGCGCTCTACCACTGAGCTACATCCCCATACAAAAATGACATTTGGGCATCTGTAGGTATACAAATTCTGTTAATCCCAGTAGAGGGCACATAAAAGGAATGAATTGAAGCTCTTTTGCATGAAACGCAACAAGCATTGAGCAGCATTTGGAGAAGCTGGGGATTGAACCCAGGACCTCATACATGCAAAGCATGCGCTCTACCACTGAGCTACATCCCCTGATAAAAGGTGCGCTTTGTTTGTGTGTAGTTACAAGTGCTTTTACTCAAGATAACGTTTGTGTAATAAGTAGATGTTTGCAGACATTGTAATGACTACACACATAGGTCAAAAGTCTGATCAATAGGTAGTTAAAGATTGCTTGGAGATAGAACCTAGGACCTCATACATGCAAAGCATGCGCTCTACCACTGAGCTACATCCCCGTAAAAAAATGTCTTTTGGGCATCTGTAGGTATACAAATTCTGTTAATCCCAGTAGAGGGCACAAAAAAGGAATGAACTGAAGCTCTTTTGCATGAAACGCAATAAACATTGAGCAGCATTTGGAGATGCTGGGGACTGAACTCAGGACCTCATACATGCAAAGCATGCACTCTACCACTGAGCTACATCCACCTGGCAAAGACGGTAGAGGACCAAACAGAAAGGCTTCTACTCAAACTTGCTGAAAATGCATTAAAGCTTTAACATAGCTTGGAGATGCTGGGGATTGAACCCAGGACCTCATACATGCAAAGCATGCGCTCTACCACTGAGCTACATCCCCATACAAAAATGACATTTGGGCATCTGTAGGTATACAAATTCTGTTAATCCCAGTAGAGGGCACATAAAAGGAATGAATTAAAGCTCTTTTGCAAGAAACGCAACAAGCATTGAGCAGCATTTGGAGATGCTGGGGATGGAACCCAGGACCTCATACATGCAAAGCATGCGCTCTACCACTGAGCTACATCCCCGTTGTGAAAATGACTTTTGGGCATCTGTAGGTATACAAATTCTGTTAATTTGGAGATGCTGGGGATAGAACCCAGGACCTTTGCTAAAATGACTTTTGAGCATCTGTAGGTATACAAATTCTGTTAATCCCAGTAGAGGGCAGACAAAAGGAATGAATTGAAGCTCTTTTGCATGAAACGCAATAAACATTGAGCAGCATTTGGAGATGCTGGGGATTGAACCCAGGACCTCATACATGCAAAGCATGCGCTCTACCACTGAGCTACATCCCCTTTGCTAAAATGACTTTTGAGCATCTGTAGGTATACAAATGCTGTTAAATCCAGTAGCTGGCAGGTCACAAGACCAAACTGAAAGGCTTTTACTCAAACTTGCTGAAAATGCATTAAAGCTTTAACAGAGCTTGGAGATGCTGGGGATTGAACCCAGGACCTCATACATGCGAAGCATGCGCTCTACCACTGAGCTACATCCCCTGATAAAAGGTGTGCTTTGTTTGTGTGTAGTTACAAGTGCTTTTACTCAAGATAACGTCTGTGTAATAAGTAGTAGATGTTTGCAGACATTGTAATGACTACACAGGTAGGTCAAAAGTCTGATAAATAGGTAGTTAAAGATTGCTTGGAGATACTGGGGATTGAACCCAGGACCTCATACATGCAAAGCATGCGCTCTACCACTGAGCTACATCCCCGTACAAAAATGACTTTTGGGCATCTGTAGGTATACAAATTCTGTTAATCCCAGTAGAGGGCAGATAAAAGGAATGAATTGAACCTCTTTTGCATGAAACGCAATAAACATTGAGTAGCATTTGGAGATGCTGGGGATTGAACCCAGGACCTCATACATGCAAAGCATGCGCTCTACCACTGAGCTACATCCCCATACAAAAATGACATTTGGGCATCTGTAGGTATACAAATTCTGTTAATCCCAGTAGAGGGCACATAAAAGGAATGAATTAAAGCTCTTTTGCATGAAACGCAACAAGCATTGAGCAGCATTTGGAGATGCTGGGGATTGAACCCAGGACCTCATACATGCAAAGCATGCGCTCTACCACTGAGCTACATCCCCGTTGCAAGAATGACTTTTGGCCATCTGTAGGTATACAAATTCTGTTAATCCCAGTAGAGGTCAGATATAAGGATTGAATTGAAGCTCTTTTGCATGAAACGCAATAAGCATTGAGCAGCATTTGGAGATGCTGGGGATTGAACCCAGGACCTCATACATGCAAAGCATGCGCTCTACCACTGAACTACATCCCCATACAAAAATGACTTTTGGGCATCTGTAGGTATACAAATTCTGTTAATCCCAGTAGAGGGCACATAAAAGGAATGAATTGAAGCTCTTTTGCATGAAACGCAACAAGCATTGAGCAGCATTTGGAGATGCTGGGGATTGAACCCAGGACCTCATACATGCAAAGCATGCGCTCTACCACTGAGCTACATCCCCGTTGCGAAAATGACTTTTGGGCATCTGTAGGTATACAAATTCTGTTAATTTGGAGATGCTGGGGATAGAACCCAGGACCTTTGCTAAAATTACTTTTGAGCATCTGTAGGTATACAAATTCTGTTAATCCCAGTAGAGGGCAGACAAAAGGAATGAATTGAAGCTCTTTTGCATGAAACGCAATAAACATTGAGCAGCATTTGGAGATGCTGGGGATTGAACCAAGGACCTCATACATGCAAAGCATGCGCTCTACCACTGAGCTACATCCCCTTTGCTAAAATGACTTTTGAGCATCTGTAGGTATACAAATGCTGTTAAATCCAGTAGCTGGCAGGTCACAAGACCAAACTGAAAGGCTTTTACTCAAACTTGCTGAAAATGCATTAAAGCTTTAACAGAGCTTGGAGATGCTGGGGATTGAACCCAGGACCTCATACATGCGAAGCATGCGCTCTACCACTGAGCTACATCCCCTGATAAAAAGTGTGCTTTGTTTGTGTGTAGTTACAAGTGCTTTTACTCAAGATAACGTCTGTGTAATAAGTAGTAGATGTTTGCAGACATTGTAATGACTACACAGGTAGGTCAAAAGTCTGATAAATAGGTAGTTAAAGATTGCTTGGAGATACTGGGGATTGAACCCAGGACCTCATACATGCAAAGCATGCGCTCTACCACTGAGCTACATCCCCGTACAACAATGACTTTTGGGCATCTGTAGGTATACAAATTCTGTTAATCCCAGTAGAGGGCAGATAAAAGGAATGAATTGAAGCTCTTTTGCATGAAACGCAATAAACATTGAGTAGCATTTGGAGATGCTGGGGATTGAACCCAGGACCTCATACATGCAAAGCATGCGCTCTACCACTGAGCTACATCCCCGTTGCAAGAATGACTTTTGGGCATCTGTAGGTATACAAATTCTGTTAATCCCAGTAGAGGGCAGATATAAGGATTGAATTGAAGCTCTTTTGCATGAAACGCAATAAACATTGAGCAGCATTTGGAGATGCTGGGGATTGAACCCAGGACCTCATACATGCAAAGCATGCGCTCTACCACTGAGCTACATCCCCGTACAAAAATGACTTTTGGGCATCTGTAGGTATACAAATTCTGTTAATCCCAGTAGAGGGCAGATAAAAAGAATGAATTGAACCTCTTTTGCATGAAACACAATAAACATTGAGTAGCATTTGGAGATGCTGGGGATTGAACCCAGGACCTCATACATGCAAAGCATGCGCTCTATCACTGAGCTACATCCCCGTTGCAAGAATGACTTTTGGGCATCTGTAGGTATACAAATTCTGTTAATCCCAGTAGAGGGCACATAAAAGGAATGAATTGAAGCTCTTTTGCATGAAACGCAACAAGCATTGAGCAGCATTTGGAGATGCTGGGGATTGAACCCAGGACCTCATACATGCAAAGCATGCGCTCTACCACTGAGCTACATCCCCGTTGCGAAAATGACTTTTGGGCATCTGTAGGTATACAAATTCTGTTAATTTGGAGATGCTGGGGATAGAACCCAGGACCTTTGCTAAAATGACTTTTGAGCATCTGTAGGTATACAAATTCTGTTAATCCCAGTAGAGGGCACATAAAAGGAATGAATTGAAGCTCTTTTGCATGAAACGCAATAAACATTGAGCAGCATTTGGAGATGCTGGGGATTGAACCCAGGACCTCATACATGCAAAGCATGCGCTCTACCACTGAGCTATATCCCCGTTGCTAAAATGACTTTTGGGCATCTGTAGGTATACAAATTCTGTTAATTTGGAGATGCTGGGGATAGAACCCAGGACCTTTGCTAAAATGACTTTTGAGCATCTGTAGGTATACAAATTCTGTTAATCCCAGTAGAGGGCAGACAAAAGGAATGAATTGAATCTCTTTTGCATGAAACGCAATAAACATTGAGCAGCATTTGGAGATGCTGGGGATTGAACCCAGGACCTCATACATGCAAAGCATGCGCTCTACCACTGAGCTACATCCCCTTTGCTAAAATGACTTTTGAGCATCTGTAGGTATACAAATGCTGTTAAATCCAGTAGCTGGCAGGTCACAAGACCAAACTGAAAGGCTTTTACTCAAACTTGCTGAAAATGCATTAAAGCTTTAACAGAGCTTGGAGATGCTGGGGATTGAACCCAGGACCTCATACATGCGAAGCATGCGCTCTACCACTGAGCTACATCCCCTGATAAAAGGTGTGCTTTGTTTGTGTGTAGTTACAAGTGCTTTTACTCAAGATAACGTCTGTGTAATAAGTAGTAGATGTTTGCAGACATTGTAATGACTACACAGGTAGGTCAAAAGTCTGATAAATAGGTAGTTAAAGATTGCTTGGAGATACTGGGGATTGAACCCAGGACCTCATACATGCAAAGCATGCGCTCTACCACTGAGCTACATCCCCGTACACAAATGACTTTTGGGCATCTGTAGGTATACAAATTCTGTTAATCCCAGTAGAGGGCAGATAAAAGGAATGAATTGAACCTCTTTTGCATGAAACGCAATAAACATTGAGTAGCATTTGGAGATGCTGGGGATTGAACCCAGGACCTCATACATGCAAAGCATGCGCTCTACCACTGAGCTACATCCCCGTTGCAAGAATGACTTTTGGCCATCTGTAGGTATACAAATTCTGTTAATCCCAGTAGAGGTCAGATATAAGGATTGAATTGAAGCTCTTTTGCATGAAACGCAATAAGCATTGAGCAGCATTTGGAGATGCTGGGGATTGAACCCAGGACCTCATACATGCAAAGCATGCGCTCTACCACTGAGCTACATCCCCATACAAAAATGACTTTTGGGCATCTGTAGGTATACAAATTCTGTTAATCCCAGTAGAGGGCACATAAAAGGAATGAATTGAAGCTCTTTTGCATGAAACGCAACAAGCATTGAGCAGCATTTGGAGATGCTGGGGATTGAACCCAGGACCTCATACATGCAAAGCATGCGCTCTATCACTGAGCTACATCCCCGTTGCAAGAATGACTTTTGGGCATCTGTAGGTATACAAATTCTGTTAATCCCAGTAGAGGGCACATAAAAGGAATGAATTGAAGCTCTTTTGCATGAAACGCAACAAGCATTGAGCAGCATTTGGAGATGCTGGGGATTGAACCCAGGACCTCATACATGCAAAGCATGCGCTCTACCACTGAGCTACATCCCCGTTGCGAAAATGACTTTTGGGCATCTGTAGGTATACAAATTCTGTTAATTTGGAGATGCTGGGGATAGAACCCAGGACCTTTGCTAAAATGACTTTTGAGCATCTGTAGGTATACAAATTCTGTTAATCCCAGTAGAGGGCACATAAAAGGAATGAATTGAAGCTCTTTTGCATGAAACGCAATAAACATTGAGCAGCATTTGGAGATGCTGGGGATTGAACCCAGGACCTCATACATGCAAAGCATGCGCTCTACCACTGAGCTATATCCCCGTTGCTAAAATGACTTTTGGGCATCTGTAGGTATACAAATTCTGTTAATTTGGAGATGCTGGGGATAGAACCCAGGACCTTTGCTAAAATGACTTTTGAGCATCTGTAGGTATACAAATTCTGTTAATCCCAGTAGAGGGCAGACAAAAGGAATGAATTGAAGCTCTTTTGCATGAAACGCAATAAACATTGAGCAGCATTTGGAGATGCTGGGGATTGAACCCAGGACCTCATACATGCAAAGCATGCGCTCTACCACTGAGCTACATCCCCTTTGCTAAAATGACTTTTGAGCATCTGTAGGTATACAAATGCTGTTAAATCCAGTAGCTGGCAGGTCACAAGACCAAACTGAAAGGCTTTTACTCAAACTTGCTGAAAATGCATTAAAGCTTTAACAGAGCTTGGAGATGCTGGGGATTGAACCCAGGACCTCATACATGCGAAGCATGCGCTCTAAAACTGAGCTACATCCCCTGATAAAAGGTGTGCTTTGTTTGTGTGTAGTTACAAGTGCTTTTACTCAAGATAACATTTGTGTAATAAGTAGAAGATGTTTGCAGACATTGTAATGACTACACACGTAGGTCAAAAGTCTGATAAATAGGTAGTTAAAGATTGCTTGGAGATGCTGGGGATTGAACCCAGGACCTCATACATGCAAAGCATGCGCTCTACCACTGAGCTACATCCCCGTACAAAAAAGACTTTTGGGCATCTGTAGGTATACAAATTCTGTTAATCCCAGTAGAGGGCACATAAAAGGAAAGAATTGAAACTCTTTTGCATGAAACGCAATAAACATGGAGCAGCATTTGGAGATGCTGGGGATTGAACCCAGGACCTCTTACATGCAAAGCATGCGCTCTACCACTGAGCTACATCCCCATTGCTAATGACTTTTGGGCATCGGTAACACTTTACAATAAGGTTCATTAGTTAAACATTAGTTAATGTATTAACTAACATGAACTAACCATGAGCAATACATTAGTTACTGTATTTACTAATCTTCATTAACGTTAGTTAACGGAAATACAGTTGTTCATTGTTTGTTCATGTTAGTTCACGCTGCATTAACTAATGTTAACAAGATTTTAATAATGTATTAGTAAATGTTGAAATTAACATTAACAAAGATTAATAAATGCTGTATAAGTGCAGTTCATTATTAGTTCATGTTAACTAATGTGGTTAACTAATGTTAACTAATGAACCTTATTGTAAAGTGTTACCTGGGCATCTGTAGACCTACAAATGCTGTTAAATCCAGTAGATGGCACGTGACAGGACCAAACTGAAAGGCTTTTGCTCAAACTTGCTGAAAATGCATTAAAGCTTTAACAGAGCTTAGAGATGCTGGGATTGAACCCAGGACCTCATACATGCGAAGCACGCGCTCTACCACTGAGCTATATGCACACTGCCACAGCTGCATTTTGGCCATCTGTAGGTATACAAATGCTGTTAAACCCAGTAGAGGGCAAACGAAAAGAATGAATTGAATTTTGTTTGTGTGTAGTTTTTGATCTGTGCGTCAGGTCTTAAAGTGACAGCAGCTAAACCTGTTGCCGTAGACTGCGTCACAATAAAACAACAAAAGAAAATGAGAAAATCACTCACTGCTCTTGAGCATTTTAGTAACTTTAATAAGATTCATCTATATTTAATGTATACAGTGAAGATTGTAGAGTGTTTTATTTTTACATTTATTACTTCATTAAATGTTTGTAATATAGGCTATTTCTGTGGTAGCCTTTACTATATAGACCAATCTGAAAAACTATTTCATTTGTATTTTGATTCATATATTTATTTATCCTTTTGCTTGTAATTAATCATTAGTCATTAGACTGTTTATTTTCCTTCAGTAAGCGTGAGAATGTTTTACTTACTTACTTGGGTGTGCACTATTTTCTAATAACTCAATGGCCCGTTGTCAATAGACCAATTTTGAGTAGACGTTACTTGCAGCTGCACGTGCATTGTGTTGGCGGCAGAAAAATACTATTTAAACCTATAACATTTTACATTTACCTATTTTATCTCACAATTCTGATTTTTTTTATATGTCAGTTATATGTTGTATTTCGGACTTTATAACTCATTTTTACTCAACAATAGCGAATTTGTCAGGTCTGAGGGAAAAAAGACAGAAGTATAAGATATAAACCTTGTGATTTTGAGCTGAGGGGAAAAGGGAGAATGTCTTTTCTTATCAGAATTGAGAGATATAATCTCAGAATTGTGAAAATAAAGTCTGAATTTTAAAATATAAACTCAAAATATTATGAAATGAAATCAAAAATCAAATTAAATCAAAAATCAAAATGGCAATATGCCACAGAGGTTTGCTTTTGTTACATTTAAATGGTCATTGCCTTATTCTAGTTGTAAAGGTTAAAACAAGGTTAAAATACTGACATACAGTAGTGTTTAGTTGGACTCGGACTCGACTCTGACTCGATTGGTTAAAGACTAAGACTTGACTTAGGTGGAGTCGAACCCAACACCGGCGATGTTACTGGTCTCCAGTATTTAAATATTATATATAATAATATTTAAATACTGGAGACCAGTAACATCACCGGTAAAGTGTAAAATATTTAAACATCCCTAAATACAGGATTTTGGCAGTAATTAGGCCTAAACCGAGGCATGCAAAGGCCACTCATGTCAGCTTCCAGACACAACACTGACAGTATAAACCTACTTTTCATCGAGGACATACATGCTGTTTAGATGCATTCTAGTTAATTGGCAGGCGATTAGGAAAACCCAATACAAACCAGTCATGGTAAACCATCTGCTCCAGGGGAATCCTGCAGTCTGGATGACGCTGCTGACAAGCCCACAAAAAACATGCATTCTGTGGAAAAAAAGATGAGATAAATTTGATTATTACCTTAACTTTACACATGCTATCTTTAACTTTACACATCCTATATAATCATTCCTTCTTTGCTGAAAATCTCACCATTTGACACAGCAAATGCCGACTGGTTGTTGTCCAAGCAGTACAATTCTTTGGCTGTTGGAAAACGTCCATGCAGCATTGTAAACAGGAGCAACCCTAGTGAATACACTGTCACGGGCTTTGCATGGTATCTGCGTCTGTCAAAATATTCTGGAGGGAAGTACGGTTTGGTGCCTGGGGGAAAGAAATTTTGTTAGACGTTTAAAACGCAAGCATGTTCACTATATACAGAATGCGTCTAAGTGAGCTAATCAATTTGATAGCAAAACAAAGTATAATAGTTACCATAGTAGGCACCATAGCCTGAATCCTTAATGAGGTCTCCACACCCGAAGTCGATTAATTTGATCTCCAACGTTGTCGGGTTCACAAGCACATTTTGCAGCTTGATGTCACGATGGAAAACACCGCGATAACAGCAAAAGTTTGCTGCATAAATGGCTTGCCACATAATGTACTGTGTGATCTGCTCGTTGATTACACCTCCACTGCATTTTAGAAATTTTCGCAAATCCATGCTTGGCACAGGGCGCTCCATGACTATGAGGTAATAGTCTGGGTCATCCTGCCAGTCCAACAATTTAATGATATGCGGACAATTGGGTTCCCTATTGACGATGACTGCCAATGCAATCTCTAAGGGAAGAGGTTTGGGATAAAAAGCCTGAAAAAAATGATGATAAATAGATTGTCATTTGTCACATTGTTGTATATGATTAACATCAATATAATATGTTATTATGTTATATCATAAGATGATAAACAGTGAATGAGATGAACAATGCAGAGATCGAACTGTTCTTACAGTGGTTATATTTGTTGTATTTTTCGTCTTTGGGACATATTTTACCACCACCTGATAACAAAACAAAGAATAAACAATTAGCATTGCACGGAGGTGATTTTATTCCAGTCATGAATCCTGAAGAGAAGTAAATCAACAAGCAGTAAATTAAAACCTAGTAGAGCATGTTTGGTCATTCTGACTGTTAAAAAGGGTGACTTCTCTAACTAGTGAACATGAGATACATTAAAAAAGCTTGCAGTACCAAAAATTGCAAGTAAAAAAAAAAAAAAACATACCTTTAGACCATCCTTGTAGCGAATCCCTTTTCGAGTCAAATCCTCCTTTACCCAGCTTGCCACCAAATTTGTAGCACCAACAAATGTGATCTGTTTAAAAAAAAGTAAATGCAAGTGACAATGACATTTCATTTGTATTCATTTTATAATTAAAACTCATTTTACATGCTGGGGGATTATTTAAATTAACTGCAACAAAGCTAAATAGTCATTAAAAGTCTTAACAAAAACTTACATATTACAACTATTTTTAGGTTATGGCAGTAAACTTACCTTTGTCCAGCTTTCCTGTTGGAATGAAGTCAAAGCTGGCATCTTCTTGGGTACGCACCTTGTCTACTTTGTAACGCCCTTTAGAGGCAATGCCCTTTTTTTCTTTGAGACGCACTGCCAAGTCAATTTTGAGACGCCCTGCAGAGGCAATGCTCTTTTCTTCTTTGGGACGCCCTGCAGAGGCAATGCCCCCATCTACTTTGGGACGCCCTGCCTTGTCAACTTTGGGATGCCCCTTAGAAGCAATGTCCTTTTCTTCTTTGGGATGCCCTGCAGAGGCAATGCCCTTTTCTTCTTTCGGATGCCGTGCAAAGGAAATACCCCCATCTACTTTGGGACACCCTGCCCTGTTTTCCTTGGGACGCCCTTTAGAGGCAATGTCTCTGTCTTCTTTCGGACACCCTGTAGAGGCAAAGCCCCCATCTAAGCTGGAACGCCCTGTCCTGTCTACTTTGGGACACCCTTTAGAGGCAATGCCCTTGTCTTCTTTGGGATGCCCTATAGAGGCAAAGCCCCCATCTACGTTGGGATGCCCTGACCTGTCTACTTTGGTACATCCTGTAGAGGCAATGCCGTTGTCCTCTTGGGTACGCACTGCAGAGACAATGCCCCTATCTATTTTGTGACGCACTATACAGGCAACGTCCCCATTTAGTATGGGATGTGCATGTGCAATGTCCCTGTCTACTTTGGGACGCACTGCACAGGCAACGTCCCTATTTGTTTTGGGACGCACTGCGCAGGCAACGTCCTGCTCTGCTTTGGGACGCACTGCACAGGCAATGTCCTGCTCTGCTTTGGGACACACGGCACAGGTAATGTCCCTCTCTGCTTTGGGTCTTACAGCAGAGTTTACATCCTGATGTACTATAAGGACTGGAGACTCAGCGGCGTCATCTGCAGACAGACGCTCTGGAGACTCAGCGTCGTCATCTGCAGACATACGCTCTGGAGACTCAGCATCGTCATCTGCAGACATACGCTCTGGAGACTCAGTGTCGTCATCTGCAGACAAACGCACTGGAGACTCAGCTGCGTCATCTGCAGACAAACGCTCTGGAGACTCAGCGTCGTCATCTGCAGACAAACGCACTGGAGACTCAGCTGCGTCATCTGCAGACAAACGCACTGGAGAGTCGGCAGCATCATCTGCAGACAAACACACTGGAGACTCAGCGTTGTCATCCGCAGACAAATGCACTGGTGTGTCGTGGACTGCAGGTTGGAGGACTTCTTGTTCATGTTGATACTCAGCAACAGGGACTGGAAGAGAAGGAAGAGAAATTCATAAAAAATTACTACTTAAAATCTATTTGTAAGCCTTGTGGTCCAGCTTCCCAAGACCATCATATAGGTTTGGATAATAGATTAGATGGATAGAAGACTTCTTCAAAGTCTTGTTTAAAGATGCAATAAACAACTCTGAAGGTGAAGGCATTTTTTTTTAATTAAGTTCAAATTCAGAATTAAGAAAAAAACTGACTTTACCGTAATAGTACTCAACATCCCACTTATAAATGTTGCAGGGAAATACAATTTTATAAAAACTTTAGTGGCCAATTTCAATAAACAAGGCCTTTTTTAAAATGTACCGAACAAAATCAAGCTCAAAACAAAGAAACAAAATCGTGTGTTGTGTAAACGTAAAGAAATATAATGTAGAATTACAGTAAAATAATACATTAGAATCACAAGAAGGCTCAAATTACCCTACTCCTACAATTTTAACAAAATTGTATCATCCAGTAGTTTAGAGCTAACATCATGCTAACATTATAGCCTTATATTATTTTTTCAGATTTGTCTGTAATTGTTCGTACACAAGAAGCATGAGTCCTTGAACATACAAAAGTCACTCTATGTTTCTTTTATACCAAAAATCATTAGGATATTATTTAAAGATTGTGTTCCATGAAGATATTTTGTACATTTCCTACTGTAAATATATAAAAACTGGTCACATATATACAACTAATGAAGTAACTGTTTGAGAACAATTCATAACATGGGCATGGGATTTTACCTTGACTATGACTCCGGTAAGTCCCTGTATCCGCCTCAGCTGTTTGGTTCAGCTTCTCAGCCTTAGCAACACTCAGGGGCGTTGCTAGACCCTTTTTACTGGGGCACGTGCCCCAATAAAAATATGCTGTGCCCAGTAAAATCTCAAATTTGAGTTATAATTTACAATGATAATAAAGACATTAAACGACATGCAACAACTGAATTAACAAGTAATGGGGGCCTGTGCCCCAGTAGAGCTTTAGGTCTAGCAACTCCCCTGGCAACACTGTACTTTTTTCTTCTTGAGTGCCACCTCCAAAACCTCTTCCTCTCTCTCGTTTTGTTTTCTCTCCTTGCCTCACTACCACTACCACCACCATCTGCCACACAAGCCCCAACAGGTGTCTCATTATCCTGATCAGGTTGGGGTTGGAGTTCTTGTACAGGTGACCCATTTAAGAAATTCCTTAGACGAGTCAGTGTCTTCCTTAAAAGACCCATTTCTACACAGTTGTTCGCTACCGATAATACTGTTAAACTGTAATAACTTTTACTGATAATACAGTTTTACTGTTATAATCTGCACTGATACTGTAGTACTGCTATAACTCGTACCGATATTACAGATGTACTGCTATAACCCTGCACTTTATTATGCACCACTCACTTACAACCTAGAGAATGAGCGAGAGATTCGCTCGTTTCTAGGCGCTCAAGCGAACATTCCATTTATGATGTGATAGGCGGCAACAGGTAACATTCTACTCTATCTGAATTATGTGTTTCTATGGCAACACTATCAACCTCAAAGCCTTCACATGCTCCTGTAAAGCTCAGAATGCTCTAAAGCAGTCACACCAAGCACTACAATGATAAAGATAATAATGATAACTATATTTGCGTCCACACCAGTGAACGATAACTGTGAATCTAGCATACACTATCTGATCTCTAAAGCAGTCGATGTAGTGGAATAAAAACAATACCTACTCTTTTCTACTCCAACTTCGAATGAGGCAATCCAATGTTGTCCAAACTAGCACTGAATTCCTGAGGTAATTTTATATTCTATGTTACTCTGTTTGCTGTGCAATGTCTCTTTGCTTCTCTACAATGTCGCCTGCTATTTCAAATGTACAAGCCCTTTAAATTTGAATGAAGTCTGATTAGCTGTCAGTGTTTTACCATTCATCAGCTGTAAAAAAAAATCATTCTGAAAGTGATCCCAACGATATTGTTGCCTTGTATCTTTATCGTTATAGTTATTGTGTGAACACTGCTATTCTCTTAAATTTAAAACGATTTTTAGAATGTTATCTTTATAGTTATCGTGCTTGACGTGAAGTGACAGCTGTACCACGTGACCCCCGCAGGGTTCATTTTGGCGCTACTTCTGCTCTGAGTTCTTTTTTTTTTAAATTGAAGAACATGAATTTACGAACTCAAGGATCGTCTATTAATCCCTGTCTCTGCTGAGTTATTTATTTTTTTATCCCAGATGAGGATAAAACATCCTGCAAAGCCGCTCCTTCGTCCCGATCTAAATCAATCGATTCGTGATATGCGCTTTAAAGTCCGTTTCTGAATCAAATGATTCGCCATACGCTCTTTGAAGTTCCGTTTTAAATCAGATGATTCGCGATTCGCTCATTGAAGTCCCGTTCTGAATCAAATGATTCGCGATAGGCGCATTGAAGTCCCGTTTTGAATCAAATGATTCGAGATCTGATTGGGGCGCTTAGAAACAATAAATTATTTTGCTAGGCAGTGGTTACTGATTCGGAGTCTCAAAAAGCTCCATTGGTACTTTGCTCACTTTCTTTACATAATTTATTCGTTGTTTGAAATGAAATCATTACAATTAATAGGACTAACTTTTATTAAATTGGGATCACGTTAAAACAGTTTCCATGGTATTAAAAACATTTCATGACGTGACACTCATTATCTGGTTCTTGCCTAAAAAAAGGGTATATAAATGTGCATTGTTAACAGATTACACTAACAGTTTGGTCAACTTCCACCTATGGAAAGAGAAAAAAAGTGGCTAGTTATGAGCACTTCGGTTTGGAACGACTCTTCAATATGGCGGCCATGATTTTTTTCACTCCGAAGTGCCCTTCATAGGGTGATATATCCCATTTAAAATGCACTGTATGTCAGTTACGGAAGCTTCCGGGCAAGCAGATTCTCTGCAGCTTTCTCGCCTCCGCTCTATTGCTATGACTCCTCAGGATTGATGCACGCTGTCCGCGAAGCACTAGCCCAAGAGGAAAAATGCTGCCAGATCTCAATTGCCGAAAATGATACTGTGTTTGACGCACAACTAACTTGACTAAATGTAATTAAAAAAACAAAAAACATTGTAACTATAATTGTTTATAATTTCTCAAGCAATTCAATATTTGAAAGTCCACTGAAAACTTATCATAGACAGAAACCTGCCACTGAACCTTTCTCTCTCACAGTTGGTCTCTGGAACTGCAAATCAGCTGTCAACAAAGCAGACTTCATTTCGGCTTTTTCTTTACAATCTAGACTGAGTATCTTGGATTTGACTGAGACCTGATTTCATCCAGATCAATCAGCAACCCCAGCTCCAGCCATCCTACAACATAGCCCACTAGATCCTATCCCCCCACACCTTCTCCAAGCAATCTCTCAACACATCTCTCCTCACAGGCACTTTTTTCCCACTGCATTCAAGCAGGCTCTGGTAACCCCACTGCTCAAAAAACCTACATTAAACACTTCACTTATTGATAACTACAAGTCTGTCTTTCTCCTTCCATTCACATAGCAAAAACACTTGAACGAGTCGTTTCTAACCAGGCATCATTATTTCTTTCACAGAACAACCAACTGCTAACCAGTCAGGTTTCAGGAGTGGCCATTTATCTGAGACTGCACTGTCAGTCTCTGAAGCCTTGCGGATTGCAAAAGCTAATTCCAAATCATCAGTACTTACTTTGCTGGATCTATCTGCCAATTTTGATCCTCCTGTCCACCCTGTAAACTCAGAAGCAAAGACTAGAAGACTCTTGGGTATCTCAAGCAGAGTTCTTTATTGAGAACGCGTTGTGTGGCGCTGCAGTCATCAAAAGTCTAACTAAGGCATTGGTGCATTGTATTTTACATGCATTCAGTGGGCAGTCCATAAAAGTGTTGACCTTAGCGTCAGAGGTGATCACTTAATCAAAACACCTAAAGACAATATAGGAAGTAAATCCCAGACTGTGAGTTTTAGCAAACTTACTCCCCAAAGATAACAGTACCCAAATGGTTTAAGTTGCACCTGGTCACAAGAACAAAAGACGTGTAACAATTCACATCTAGTTAACTTTCAGTAGAAAGATCAGAGACCAGCAGAACCCCCTTATTAGAAACTATATTTAATCTAATCAGTAAACAGATGCCACTATGTTCACATTAAATGCCCAATACAGTGTAGATCACCTCTTTCATACAATGTTACATCAGGATGTAGGATCTGTGGATCTAAGACAGATTCTTAAATTTGTAATCCCACAACCCTCTCATCACTGGGCATCACAGGGATTCCACTTTAAATCCTATCTCACTGGTAGGTCTTTCAGGGTGGCCCGGTATCCAAAGCACATCAACTGGTCACTGGGGTTCCTCAGAGATAAGTTCTCGGAACACCCCTCTTTTCCATATACACTACATCTCTGGGTCCCATCATACAGGCACATGGCTTTTCCTACCATTGCTACGCTGATGACACAAAGTTCTATCTTTCATTTCAACGAGATGATCCAACGATAGCTGCACGGATCTCAGGCTGCCTGGCGGACATCTCGGCATGGATGAAAGCACATCACCTACAGCTCAATCTGGCAAAGACTGAGCTCCTTGTCTTTCCTGCCACTCCAACTCTACAGCACGACTTCACCATCCAATCAGGTTCATCAACAATTACCCCATCAAGTTCAGCCATAAAACTTGGTGTAATCTTTGATGACCAATTGACTTTTAAAGACAACATAGCTAAAACTGCTTGATCTTGCAGGTTTGCATTGCACAACATCAGAAAGATCAGGCCCTTCCTAACAGAGCATGCTGCACAATTTCATGTACAGGCCCTGGTCATTTCTAGGCTGGACTACTGCAATGCTCTTTTAGCTGGTCTTCCATCATGCACAATTAAACCTCTAAAAACTATTCAGAATGCAGCAGGACAACTGGTCTTCAACGAGCCCAAAAGGGACCATTTCTTTAGCTCCTTGCACTGGTTGCCGGTTGCGGCTGGCATCAAGTTCAAGACACTGATGCTTGAATCTACACTCCCTCCAGAATTCTGAGATGCACTAGTGAGAGACGCCTCATTGTACTGTCACAAAATCACTTTCCAGAACATTTTCATTCACCACTCCTGCCTGGTGGAACAATCTTCCCAACCCATTTCAGGAATGCCGACTCCCTGACAATTTTCAAGCGACTGCTGAAAACGACATCTCTTTCGACACTATGTGACTCAATTAAAAAATATATATATATTTTCTTATTCTTCCCTTTCTAGCTTGTACTTATCTAAACAATGTCTGATATATGGTAGTCTACTATGAGCACTTCCTATGTCCATCTGCCTCGTTAGGATGAATCGCTTGTTGTATTCCCCAATTGTAAATCGCTTTGGTTAAAAGCGTCTGCTAAATGAATAAATGTAATATAATATAAATGTACACAGAATAAACAACAAACAAACAAAATATATTTAGAGGCAATTACAAGGCAAATAATATATATATACACTCTAAAAAGTGCTGGGTTAAAAAATAACCCAACCATAACCCAGCTGCTGGGTAACTATGGGACAGAACACGCGTTGGGTTGTTTTGACCCAAGTGCTGGGTTAAACCATTTGACCCAAAATGCTGGGTTGTTTATTTGACCCAACCAGTGGGTCAGATTAACTGTGCTGCTGGGTTAAAAACTACCAAAATATTGGGTTATTTATTGTCTAATTGCCTTGCTACCTTTATATTTACAAATAATAATATATAAATCACAAAAGAATGTAAAATTATTATTGTTTTTCTGTAATACAGTTACACAACACAAAAAAATGAATATGTAAATGTCATTTTAATGAGTTTTCATATTTCTTTTTAATACAGTTTTCAAATAGATTTTTGTCCAACCCTTAAAGACACAAATAACGGTTTTAGTAGATCAGTTTCTTTTAAACACAAAACTGTAAACAAGGCACACTATATTCCTATTCTTTATGTCAACATTGCAGCAGCAGAACACTCAAAAATGAATTATTACCACATTAGAATCATTCCCAACATTGTGCCATTAAAACTAAGCCAAACAAAGAGTCCACCAGACAATTCTTACAATTTAAAACATGTTACAAGTGGCCAAAAAAAAAACTTCACACATGAAGACTTATGTCCATCAATATGATATACTGCAAGCTGGAGAAATTCCCAGGCAACAAGTCCGCTTCAATGGCATGGCCTGGAACAATGGCGAAGGTCTAGAAATGTTGTTGTCTCATCCCAAGGCTCAAATCCTCCATGTTGGTCCCCACCTGTTAATTATACGACATTTAGTCTTGCAACATTACATTTTAAGTTAAGTGTATTTTATGAACATAAACACAGAGGCATGAAATTAATGCTCATTTTACTTCTCAACTTGTCATACAGTTGTGGTCAAAATTATTAGAAAACTAGTATTTTCACCAGCTAAATAAGGTTTTAAGTCAGTGATTTCTATCTTTTGCTGTAGTGTGTCAGTAGGAAATATCGGTTTACATTTCCATTCATTTTGCCATTAATTGTGATAATCCAGTGACATTTTTGTTCTGTGCTCCACACAGGATCTGATCTCATCATCATCCAGAAGAACTGTGAAAGCGTCACCAAGATGCTCCAAGAGACCTACCTGCAAAGCTACAATACTGTTAAAAGTTTTAAGCACTTGTCTAAAAATGTCATAAAATGACGCTGTCAAAAATAATGTCATAAATAAATGTTCTTAATCAATTAACCTTGATTAACTAAATTAAATCAACATTTGGTTTGACCATCCTTTTGTGTTTAAAGCAGCTTTTGCCCTACACTAGGTGCACTTGCACATAGTTTTTCAGGTAGCTTTGCAGGTAGCTTTGCAGGTAGGTCTCTGGAAGCATCTTGGGGACGTTGTCACAGTTCTTCTGGATTTAGTCTGTCTCAGTTTGTTCTGTTTCTTCATGTCATTCCAGACAGACTGGATGATGATGAGATCAGATCTCTGTGTGGAGGATTGGCTGTTGTGCAAACAAAAATCTCACTGGATTATCACAATTAAAGGCAAAATGAATGTTTGGAAATGTAAACTGATATTTCTTACTGACACACTACAGCAAAAGATAACAAACACTGACTTAAAATCATTTTTTAGCTGGTGAAAATTCTACTGTTATAATAATTTTGGCCACCACTGTGTTTATATATATATATATATATATATATATATATATACACCCTTATTAGAGCAGAAAACGTAAAACAAAACTTACAGGTTGTACGTCAATGAATGGCCTCCGGGATTCCGTGGTTGTGGGTCTGAAGACCTTTTATCCAGAGTGGGCAGGACTTTGAAAGCACTTTCCCCTTTAGCATCTAAACCATAGGAATAATATGCAAACTGTGAACCATATTTTATAATCAAAACAAACTGAAACACTTTCATATAAGGATTTCTTCATTCCTTTAAATATTGCAAATTAATTCCCACCCTCATTCAACTACTGCAGGTTAAGTTTAGGTATGGGGTCAGATTCAGGGATGTAGAATATGCTCATGCAGAATAAGGCATCAGTTTGTGCTTCATAAGTACTAATTAACAGCCAATATACAAGCTAATAAGCAACTAGTTAAGTGTTACTGTACCATTGTATTTACCAGTTGATCTGTGTCAAATACAGTTGCATATTTTTTTATAGATTGACATATTATTAGAAAAAGCTTACCTTAAGTCATGTCACCCAGCTCTGAATGCACCTCACTGAGCACTGGCAAGAATTAGGTCTGCAACTGTAGCCCAGTCTTCAAAAAGTCTGCCTCTGGATATAGCTTCCTAAAGTCTTGTGAAATCTGATCAAATCTGAAAAACAAATGTGGTTCAATAAGTTTAAGGTTTATACTGGTCTCCTAGTTTGTAATGCAACACAGGCACTCACTAAAATAGAGGAAGAGTAAGGGGCCGTTCACATGCCGCGTCTAAAAACGCGTGAAAACGCAAGACGCGTCGCTTTCTTTCCAAAAACGCAGCTTGCTCTCCCATGGCGTCTGCCGTTGCTAAGCAACCATGTCCCGCGCCTGGAAAAAAATGAGCTTCCATTATGAGCGTATAATAACGAACTTCAGTGCGCAAAAAACGCGACATGTGAACGGCCACATACACCACGAGAGATTAAGTCTAACTTTACATACTGTAGCTAAGACAACATTACATTTAAGTAATAAACAATAGTACATACCAGTCATATTGTGGTTTAACATTATTAAAATAAGGGACATAGCGTTTTAGCTAATGCAGATAAGTTACCTCAAGGAAAAAACCGCGAAAATGCTCAACATAAAACATATGGATCTATCGTTGGATTCGGCACGTCGCAAACATTTACTTGAAAAATATGCCCTTAAAAGATCAATTTTTGTATGAAATGATCTAATTTTGACAAAACATTACAAAGCAATACAGTATGCAGACAGTAAAGGAACTTAGTTACCCCCGTATTTCTGACCTACTCTTTCCATAAGGCGTTAAAATAAAGGCCATATGTATACTGTAAATTATACAAATAACATTACACACACACACACACACACACACACACACACACACACACACACACACACACACACACACACACACACACACACTTTATATAACAATAAAGCGATTGTTGAGGCAAAAAAGTACATCGCTAGGCTGCTTAAGTTACAACGTTCGTCATTCACGGAATAAAATGCCAACCCCGCACAGCGACATATCAAATATTGCATTAAACAGTG
>NC_133372.1:24729476-24752581 GCF_049309525.1 Garra rufa | reverse complement strand
TACTTAACAGCTTTCAGCACACTTTCTACCAAGGCTATAAACACCCAGGGAAAGCATAAACTGTAAAAATGTGTGCCTTCTTGAATGCAATGTAAGTAGCTTTGGATAAAAGCGTCTGCTAAATCCATAAAGTAACCCGACCCTTATCCAAAAACAAAACAATCTGCCTACCTGTCATAAGCACATTTGGTGGATGTCTTCACTGACGTGTCCAGCTTGTCACCCGTCAGCCACACAAACGCAGTTTCAGAGCGCAGACGGATGTTCACCCACTGCCTCTTTGGAACATAACCGCAGGCTGCATTGAAATCCCCCATGATGATGAAGTTCTGACAAAATCAGACAAAATGAAAACCGATTGAGGAAACACTTTGAGGGTGAAACCAAGAAAAAAATTGTTTGGCAGGTGTGGGTAGTATACTTATAGATTACTATTCTAATATACAGTACAGGATTGTTGTTTTTACTGTTGAGGCAGTAATTTTTTTATACATCATTAATGGAAGGTTTTATCTGAATCATTTTATTGGTTTAAATAGTGTTTATGTAATGTTTTTTTTTATGTTACTCCTCGTTTAAGAACGTTCAGTAAACATTCAAAAGTAACATTCTCAAAATGTTTCCAAAATGATCAAATAGAATGTTCCTTTAACATTCGAATACACAAATTAAAAAAAAAAAAAAAAATTGACATTCTGAAATAATGTTTCTATCACTAAAGTGAACGTTATCAAAATGTTCTTTAAACATGTTTTTGTTAGCTGAGAATCTGGCTTGGAAAACACTTACGTCTGATTGCCACAGCTGTGAAATGTTCTGGTAAACGTCGTACAGCTCATCGATTTCTTTCACAGCTGCTTCTGGAGCTGTGTGAATAGGAATCATGACGAAATCCTTGATTTCTGATGTAAGAGAGACAATAAACACGCTTGTCATCATTTCATAATTTTTATGGAGGTAAGGAGTTCATCTTCCAAACTGTAATTTTCTCACCAGTTTTTGGAGACGAAAACCACACGACAAACGGTTCTCGAGCAAAAGCATCTTCATCTCCGGTTTGAGTGTCTGGATACTGATAGACGGATTTCACAGACAGCATCTTCTGCCTGATATGATCAGAAATAAATTATTACTGTAACCTGATTTTATTTCGACATCGCTTGTAATGTTTTAAAAGCATGGTATAGTAATGAGCTTTTTGAAACTCTGAATTAGTTAAACCACTGCATCGCAAAATGATTCACTGTGTCAAAGCACTCCTAGCGAATCACGAATCGAGATGGGGGTTTCCCGAATCATTTGATTCAGATCGGGACTTTGGTGGGGGTTCGCAAATCATTTGATTTAGATCGGAACTTCGGGAGGGGTTTGCGAATCAATTGATTCATATCAGAACTTCGGTGGGGGTTTGCGAATCATTTTATTCAGATCGGAACTTCAGGAGGGGTTCGCAAATTAATTGATTTAGATCGGAACTTCGGTCGGGGTTCGCAAATCAATTGATTCATATCAGAACTTTGGTGGGGGTTTGTGAATCATTTGATTCAGATCGGAACTTCGGGAGGGGTTCGCAAATCAATTGATTTAGATTGGAACTTCGGTTAGGGTTCGCAAATCAATTGATTCATATCAGAACTTTGGTGGGGGTTTGCGAATCAATTGATTCATATCAGAACTTCGGTGGGGGTTTGCGAATCATTTGATTCAGATCGGAACTTCGGGAGGGGTTTGCGAATCAATTGATTCATATCAGAACTTCGGTGGGGGTTTGCAAATCATTTGATTCATATCAGAACTTCGGTGGGGGTTTGCGAATCATTTGATTCAGATCGGAACTTCGGGAGGGGTTCGCAAATCAATTGATTCATATCAGAACTTTGGTGGGGGTTTGCGAATCAATTGATTCATATCAGAACTTCGGTGGGGGTTTGCGAATCATTTGATTCAGATCGGAACTTCGGGAGGGGTTCGCAAATTAATTGATTTAGATCGGAACTTCGGTTAGGGTTCGCAAATCAATTGATTCATATCAGAACTTTGGTGGGGGTTTGCGAATCATTTGATTCAGATCGGAACTTCGGGAGGGGTTTGCGAATCAATTGATTCATATCAGAACTTCGGTGGGGGTTTGCGAATCATTTGATTCATATCAGAACTTCGGTGGGGGTTTGCGAATCATTTGATTCAGATCGGAACTTCGGTGGGGGCTCGCGAATCAATTTATTCATATCAGAACTTCGGTGGGGGTTCGCGAATCAATTGATTCATATCGGAACTTCGGTGGGGGTTTGCGAATCATTTGATTCAGATCGGAACTTCAGTGGGGGTTCGCGAATCAATTGATTCAGATCGGAACTTCGGTGGGGGTTCGCGAATCAATTGATTCATATCAGAACTTCGGTGGGGGTTCGCGAATCATTTGATTCAGATCGGGAGCTAAATATGAACCTGTTTTTGCATATAAAATTAATGATTTATTCTTTGTTAATAAATTACACATACCTGTAAATGAACGCATACTGCTCCTTATATGATTTTCTCCCGAGTCTCTTACTAATGACAAAGCTAAATTCATTTGCTCGTGTCCTCGACCTGCTGTGGAGACATTTTCCAAAAATGTAATGTCATTTTAGGCTATATTCCTTAAGACTAGTTCGTTTTATGTTGGATATCTCATAATAAATGTCTGATGTTTTTACCTGTTCAGGTGAGTCATGAGTTGATCAAATGCTTTTCCTTTTGCGTCTTTGATCTCCAGGATGAGCATGAGGTCACAGCGACTGATGCTCTGCAGTGTGACAATGTGAAATAAATTCCCCACTACATGTTTATGCCAAGAAAATTACAATATCATCATCTAGTCACCAAAATCAGAACATTTCGTAGATTGGGAGGAGCAGTCAGAACAATTAGATGACAAAATGTCTTGTTCCTCTTGACACACTAGATACAATGCAGCTGCTAGACTCACTTTAACATACAATGATGTTTAGTAACATTATTATTATTAACATTTTCTGCTTTTAAAGAGCAAGTCAGTGCATTGGTGAGTGTTTTTCCATAAAACCATATTTGGTTCATTATGCATTCAATATGAATAAAACACAACAGAATTTAAAGCATGAAATATACATTCAAAATAGCATCTAAACGTTTTTAATTTTGCATTAATTATTAAATAACATGCTAAACTAAATATTAAAAGCTCACCTCCACTATAATGTCACTCACATCTGGTTTCGAGATCTTACTCTGTCCGAATGACTTTATATTAAAGGAGCAGATTTTGAGAGCCGTGGCTCCTCCAAGGCTCAGCAGCAGGATCAGAGCGCTCAGCATCACTGTCATCTGGAATAAGAGGTAAATCTGTCAACTTCCTTCAATTATACTGTAACCAAACACTTCCTGAGTTTATCTGATGGCCACATCTGTTTTATGCTTTCTGGGGCAATGATGTGAGAGTTAATTCCTGTTTTCAGATATATTTAAAGATCAGGTAGATCACTTCCTCAAATCAGCCTTTACATAAATCCAACCTCATAATTTATTTCTAAACATCCTGCTCTGACTAAAGATTTGACCCGTCGCTGCGAGCAGGGTTCGAACCTGCGCGGGGAGACCCCATTGGATTTCAAGTCCAACGCCTTAACCACTCGGCCATCGCAGCTGTACGTAAAGTGCCGTCAGGTACGGTCCTTAAAGGGACAGCGACCATAAATAAACACGTTTGATTTTACAGAAACACATCCTGTTAGTGTTTTTTTTAATGTTACTCACTTACTCCTTGTTTTAGAACGTTCAGTAAACATTCAAAAGTAACATTCTCATATTGTTTCCAAAATGATAAAATTTGGAATGTTTGGATAACATTCTGAAATAATGATAATAATTGCCACAGCTGTGAAATGTTCTGGTAAACGTCGTACAGGTAATCGATTTCTTTCACAGCCGAATAGGAATAATGACGAAATCCTTGATCTCTGTTGTAAGAGAGACAATAAACACACTTGTCATCATTTCATAATTTTTATGGAGGCAAGGAGTTCATCTTCCAAACTGCAATTTTCTCACCAGTTTTTGGAGACGAAAACCACACGACAAACGTTTCTCGAGCAAAAGCATCTTCATCTCCGCTTTGAGTGTCTGGATACTGATAAACGGATTTCACAGACAGCATCTTCTGCCTGATATGATCAGAAATAAATTATTACTGTAACCTGATTTTATTTCGACATTGCTTGTAATGTTTTAAAAGCATGGTATAGTAATGAGCTTTTTGAAACTCTGAATTAGTTAAACCACTGAGTCGCAAAATGATTCACTGTGTCAAAGCACTCCTAGCGAATCGCGGTGGGGGTTCGCGAATCATTTGATTCAGATCGGGACTTCGGTGGAGGTTTGTGAATCATTTGATTCAGATCGGGACTTTAGTTGGGTTTCGCAAATCATTTGATTCAGATCGGGACTTTAGTGGGGTTTCGCAAATTATTTGATTCAGATCGGGACTTTAGTGGGGTTTCGCAAATCATTTGATTCAGATCGGGACTTTAGTAGGGTTTCGCGAATTATTTGATTCAGATCGGGACTTTAGTGGGGTTTCGCAAATCATTTGATTCAGATCGGGACTTCGGTGGAGGTTTGTGAATTATTTGATTCAGATCGGGACTTTAGTGGGGTTTCGCGAATCATTTGATTCAGATCGGGACTTTAGTAGGGTTTTGCAAATTATTTGATTCAGATCAGAACTTAGGCGAATCAATTGATTCAGATCGGAACTGCAGTGGGGATTCACAAATCATTTGATTCAGATCAGAATTTAGGATTGGAACTTAGGCAAATCAATGGATTCAGATCGGAATTTCGGTGGGGGTTCGCAAATCAATTGATTCAGATTGGAACTTAGGCGAATCATTTGATTCAGATTGGAACTTCGGTGGGGGTTTATGAATCATTTGATTCAGATCGGAACTTCACAGCGGGTATGCAAATTAAATGATTCAGATCGGAACTTCGGTGGGGGTTCGTGAATCATTTGATTCAGATCGGGAGCTAAATATGAACCTGTTTTTGCATACTGATATAACATTAATAATGATTTAATCTTTGTTAATAAATTACACATACCTGTAAATGAACGCATACTGCTCCTTATATGATTTTCTCTCAAGTCTTTTACTAATGACAGAGCTAAATTCTTTTGCTTGTGTCCTCGACCTGCTGTTGAGACATTTTCCAAAAATTTTATATTTTCCTGTCATTTTAGCCAATTTTCCTTAAGACTAATTCATTTTATGTTGGTTATCTCATAATAAATGTCTGAATGTCTGATGTTTTTACCTGTTCAGGTGAGTCACGAGTTGATCAAACGCTTTTCCTTTTGCGTCTTTGATCTCCAGGATGAGCATGAGGTCACAGCGACTGATGCTCTGCAGTGTGACAATGTGAAATTAATTCCACAATATGTGTTTATGCCAAGAAAATTACAATATCATCATCTAGTCACCAAAATCAGAACATTTTGTAGATTGGGAGGAGCAGTCAGAACAATTAGATGACAAAATGTCTTGTTCCTCTTGACACACTAGATACAATGCAGCTGCTGGACTCACTACAGTTTAGTAACATTATTATTGACATTTTCTGCTTTTAATGAGCAAGTCAGTGCATTAGTGAGTGTTTTTCCATAAAACCATATTTGGTTCATTATGCATTCAAATATGAATAAAACACAACAGAATTTAAAGCATGAAATATACATTCAAAGTAGCATCTAAGCATTTTTAATTTGGCATTAATTATTAAATAGCATGCAAAACTAAACATTAAAAGCTCACCTCCACTATAATGTCCCTCACATCTGGTTTGGAGATCTTACTCTGTCCGAATGACTTTATATTAAAGGAGTAGATTTTGAGAGCCGTGGCTCCTCCAAGGTTCAGCAGCAGGATCAGAGCGCTCATCACTGTCATCTGGAATAAGAGGTAAATCTGTCAACTTCCTTCAATTATACTGTAACCAAACACTTGCTGAGTTTATCTGATGGCCACATCTGTTTTATGCATTTTCAGGCAATGATGTAGGAGCTGATTGCTGTTTTCAGATGCATTTAAAGTGTCCTTCCTCAAATCAGCTTTTACATAAATCCAGCCTTATAGTATTTCTATAAGATCCTGCTTTGACTAAAGATTTGATCCATCGCTGCGAGCAGGGTTCGAACCTGCGCGGGGAGACCCCATTGGATTTCAAGTCCAACGCCTTAACCACTCGGCCATCGCAGCTGTACATACAGTGCCGTCAGGTACGCTTCTTAAAGGAATAGCGACCATGAATAAACTCGTCTGATGATGGTGCACAAACACATCCTGTATTTGACAACTTCCTATTTTTTTCTTGAACTCGAAATTCCCGTGTCGTTTCCGTTGTGAAACCAGAGATTACATCAGAAGTTAATTTAATTTGATTCCAAATAATTTCCAAGGCGTATTCCCCTTTAAATAAGATCGTCTCCCATGATGTGTTTTTTTTTAAATATAGGTTTTAAAACATTTCGCCATTTTAACTTCTCACTGTGTTGTTTTCAAATCAGCGGTGATTAAATGTAATCAGTATAATTACTCGAGTGAAAAATCTTGTCTAGAGTGCTTTTCTAAAATGTTTGTGTCAGGTGATAGATGTTACATTTCTCAACGATAATCACGATGAGCCAATCACAGCCGTTTGTGGTTATCGACTACGCGATTTTTTTGCTAATTTCTTATTAGTGACCGTTTTTTATTTTTATGCGAGACATATAACTGTTTAAATTCATTTAATTAATAAATCTGTCCAATAGGCAAGACGTTATACTAAATCTAAATGCTCTTCAGTGCTGGATTTACTATGTGAGGCGCCATCTACCGGACGTTTGTTTTCCTGACACAGCGACATTAGCCGCCCAGTGGCTTCATTTTGATGTCATCTGTGCACCTGACAGATGTTCGCCAGCAATTCCTATCGACAGAACATTATTTATCATCTCTCTTCCCCTTTAAATCGAGCGAACTTCCCTGTTCTGGGAGCGCGCAGCAGTGAACGCGCTTCTGGCGTGCAGCTCGGCAGATGAAAAGGTGACATGACTGTGCTTTGATCGGTGTTCACGGTACAGTCATACATTCTACGGACATTTAAAGGTATGCGAACTAATAACGGATAAATATATATATATATATAAAAGAAAAACCGCATATAAGCTAGCAAAAACCGCATTTGATTGCGTATGCAAGCTCTTATATTTGATCACATGACAGAATAGAATGACAGACCTGATGTGTTACAATGTAACATCAACTTATCAATTCAACATTATGTGCTCGCGACAATGTATCAATGTAACAAGTGTATTAATTAATGCTTCCTTGTAGTAAAAATGAAAGTGTATCACGTGTTCTAAATACGGAATATTGTTTTGTTTACATATACGTCCTTTTGTTTCTTTTAAATCATTTGTGTAGAAATATTGAGGGCAAATATCTAGATTATATATTTATATTATAATTTAATGTTATGTAATATTGTATTACATTTATATAACACATGCAAAAAAGCAGCCTTATGTGACATTTCTCTGCTGTGTTGTTTAACAGGATGGATTTAGACGTGCTGAACATGTTCATCATTGCTGGAGGGACGCTGGCGATCCCCATCCTGGCTTTTGTAGCCTCGTTCCTGCTCTGGCCTGCGGCTCTCATTAAGGTTTATCACTGGTAAGTGCTCTCTAGATGCGTAAATTGAATTTACCGTGTCCTCAGAGTTCACTGGAGCTCATTTGTCCAAGTAAAAACATGTGCGGATGACCGGGATTGCTCAGTTCAGACACTCTGGGGAGTCGTTTCAGCATTTCGAAACACTTTCAACACTTTGAAAACCTTATCGATGCAATCAGTGACAGTTATACAAACCACAGGGTCCAAAACCACAAGATAAAGATAAAATGTGCCATCAGTGGCAGCAAAACGCATCAAATATGTGCAAAAAAACCACCACTATAATGCAACAGTTGTTGCCAGAGTCTTAATATGTGTTTTTTGCACAGCAAAACATATTTTCTTATTTAGTATTTTTGTCTAATTTAGTACAAATGAATGTTATTTTAGTATCACTCAACAGACCTAGGTGGTTTTTATCAATATTATTTTTTATATATATATTTTTGTTAAAGTATTAGTAATATAATTTTGTTTTTAGGTTTTTAAAAAATATGTCTATAGTTTTTAAAAATAAATTGTATTTTAATTTTAGTTATTTTTGTACATTAAAATTAAATTACATTTTAATTTTATTTAATTTTATTAATTTGAGAAATGTTGCCTTGGCAACTAGATGGGAATAAGTTTAAGGTTTTTAAATATTTAGTTTCAGTTCATGTATATTTTATTTAAATTTACTTTATAGTTTTAGTGTATTATTATTAACTTTATTAATAAACTTAGTTTTTTTTTACTTTTTAGCTGAACAAATAAAATTTTACTTCAATTAATGTTTACTTTATTTAAAATAACAATTTTTTATAGTTGTAGTTGACTTAACTATAATAATCTTTATAAAATATTTAATATTTTGAACTAGTTTTTAGTTTTATGTTTTCCACTCTCATTTAATTTTTCTTAAAACTTTAGTAATTTAGTTTTCAGTTTTTGTCATTTATTTATTTGTTTATTTTCAATGTCTTTATAGTTTTTATTATTTTTTTTAAAATGTTTATATTTTAAGTTTTTTGAGTAGATACATTTCAACTAAATTAAAATAAGAAAAGTTGCCTTGGCATCTAGCGGAAAATGTTTTAGTTTAACTATAATGATCTTTGTAAAATATTTAATATTTTGAAATAGATTTTATTCATATGTTTATTTTTTGTTATAGTTTATTTTTTATTATCGCGTAAACAGATTTCTTTTCTTGTTTTAAACAAACATACTCATTTAATTTTGATACATTATTCAGAAAACAACACTTAATATCTTGAAACTAATTTTGCTTCTCAAGTAAATCTTTCTTGATTTAAGTTTAGATATTTGTATTTGAAAAGACAAAATCAAAATGCAACATAAGAAAAAATCTAAGAAGTAAGAAAATCTTTTTTTGCAATATGTGAGTGGTTTCTAGCTAATCTCTCAGGCTTCATCACTGCTTTCTCAAGTTTGTATTATTTAAGACATCTCTTATCTGATGACAGTGATAAAGGCGGGCTGCTTAACCGTCCTTCACTAAACTGGGTGAAGGGTTAGTCGTTGCACAGAGCTCACGATCTAAGTTGCTATTCAAATCAACAGCATGCTATTAATTCCAGTACCTTTAGTTTTGAATAATGCACAAACTTTCTATGCATTTAAGAAGTGAAATGTGTGTGCATGCATTGGCTGGGTACATGCAGTGCTGCTTTAGTTGCTGATGTCAGTCGAATCTTACGCAAGCTGCCCAGTAGACTTTGGTTCTTGTAATATCTGGGAGGCAAACTTTGCTCTACATGACGAGACAGTCATCAGAACCGCTGTTTGCCTCTGGGCCGAACAGAATGACTGATTCCTTCAGTGTCACTTCTGGATTATTTATGAACGCATGCAAGTGTTTCATTACACTCTTTGCCAAGTCAAGCATCACTATTGTTGTTAAAATACATGTTTAGTGCATTTCAGTTTAAGACATGAATTATTAGGAGTAGCTTAAAGCTTTCCCCCAGAAATGAAAATTATCTGAAAAATCCAAGATGTAAATGAGTTTGTTTCTTCAACAGATTAGGGGAAATGTAACTTGGCAACTGGCTGAATTTTATTTTATATGTTTGCTTTATTTAAAAATAAATAAATAAATAAATAAAAAATATAATATAAATCTATATATATATATATATATATATATATATTATAGAAACTATTATATTCTTTGTAAAATATTCAATATTTTACTATTTTTTAGTTTTATATTTTCCATTCAATGTAATTTTTATTATTTTTTTTAGTGTCTATATAGTCTATATATTAATTTTAATTATGTTTATATTTTAAGTTATTTTAGTACATCAAGTTAAACTAAATTAAAATAAGAAATGTTATAGTTTACATTTAATATTTTGAACTATTTTTTATTTTTATGTTTTCCATTCTCATTTTAATTTTTGTTAAAACTTTAGTAATTTAGTTTTTTTAGTATTTTTTTTTTGTCTATACAGTTTTTATTAATTTTTAGTATGTTTATATTTTAAGATTTTTTAGTACATCAAGTTAACTAAATTAAAAAGGTTTTTCATATTTTATTTTATTTCAGTTAATGTTTATTTTATTTTTAGATATTTTTTTTTTACTTTATTGAACTATAATAATCCTAGTAAAAAAATATGGATATTTAGTTTTATATTTCCATTCTTATTTTAATTTTTGTTCAAATGTAATTTTTATTATTTTTTTAGTGTCTATATAGTCTATATATTATATATTTTAATTATGTTTATATTTTAAGTTATTTTAGTACATCAAGTTAAACTAAATTAAAATAAGAAATGTTATAGTTTACATTTAATATTTTAAACTATTTTTTATTTTTATGTTTTCCATTCTCATTTTAATTTTTGTTAAAACTTTAGTAATTTAGTTTTTGTAGTATTTTTTTTTGTCTATACAGTTTTTATTAATTTTTAGTATGTTTATATTTTAAGATTTTTTAGTACATCAAGTTAACTAAATTAAAAAGGTTTTTCATATTTTATTTTATTTCAGTTAATGTTTATTTTATTTTTAGATATTTTTTTTTACTTTATTGAACTATAATAATCCTAGTAAAAAAATATGGATATTTAGTTTTATATTTCCATTCTTATTTTAATTTTTGTTCAAATGTAATTTTTATTAGTTTTTTTAGTGTCTATATAGTCTTTATTAATTTTAATTATGTTTATATTTTAAGTTATTTTAGTACATCAAGTTAAACTAAATTAAAATAAGAAATGTTTTAGTTTATTTAACTGTAATAATCTTTGTAAAATGTTAGTAATTTAGTTTAGTTTAGTTTGTGTTTTGTCATTTTTATTAGTTTTTTTAAATGTCTATATAGTTTTTGATAATATTTAGTATGTTTATATTTTAGGTTTTGTAACTTGTAATCAAGTTAAACTAAATTACAATTAGAAATGTTGCCTTGGCAATTAGCAGAAAAAGTTTTTTCGTATTTTATTTTTTAAATGTTTATTTTTAGATAACATTTGTTTTGTTTTACTTTATTACTATAATAACTATAAAAACTATAATAATCCTAGTAAAAAACAATATTTTGAATTACTTTTTAGTTTTGTTAATTTTCATTTTAGTCAAAACTTAATTTTTTCTGTCTGTGTAGTTTGTGTTAACTTTTTAAATACAATGTTTACTGCATTTCACCTCAATGCATGAATTATTAGGAGTAACTTAAAGGAACAGTTCACCCAAAAATGAAAGTTAGCTGAAAAACTACTCACCCTGAGGCCATCCAAGATGTTAACGAGTTTGTTTCTTCAACAGATTTGGAGAAATGCAGCATCACTTGCTCACCAATGGATGTGAATGGGTACCGTCAGTATGGGAGTCCAAACAGCTGATAAAAACATCATAATATAGTGTTGTGGATTACTGTGATGTTTTTATCAGCTGTTTGGACTCTCATTCTGATGGCACCCATTCACATCCATTGGTGAGCAAGTGATGTTATGTGATGCTGCATTTCTCCAAATCTGCTGAAGAAACAAACTCTACATCTTGGATGCATCTCATGCTTAGAGCAAAGCATTGACTTTATTTTAGAAGACCTTAATTTTCATTTTCAAGTCTTTTTGGTGATTTATTCGCAGGTATTGGCGCAGAAGGCTGGGAATGCAGGTGGATTATGCTGAATATGAAGGATATCGCTTTTGTTACTCTCACAGGGGGACTCCAGGCACCCGTCCTTCCGTCCTCATGTTACACGGCTTCTCTGCACACAAAGACATGTGGCTCGGTGTGGTTAAGGCAAGAAACCACAGCGGAACATTTGCTTAATCGTTCAATTCACTTAAGCAACAACAAATGTTATTTTTGGTGTTTTAAAGGTCACAGATATAACATAGTTTAAGCGTTGCTGAAAATAATCAACTGAGATGCTCATTTTCCACAAGTTCATATTATTCTTTAGGGTCTTAATGAAAAGTCTATAATATACTTTGGTTAAAAATTCTCAATAGTAGTGTAAAAAAAAACACCCCTTTACCTCGTCAAAATCAGCTCTGCAAAATATCAGATCATTTTATGGCATGGTCCCTTTAAATGCAAACGAGCTCTGCTCGCCCCGCCCCTCTCTGCTGAAGGATTACGAGCTGTAATGTTTACTTTAGCTGCATTTAGCCGTGTTTATCGGTGAAACTTGCCAACAAGCATATTAAGAAAGGCCATTTGCAACGATGCATAAAAAACCCTTATACTCACTTCTGCTGTGGGTGAAGCTGCATCACAAATGATTCACACAAACATAGATGCATATGTAGATCGGGATCTGCTCTTTCCTTTTAAAAACAAAAGTAACGTTGTCCTCTGCCTCTTAAGCGGCTCAGATGTCGGGAGTAAATGATTACTGCTATGTTCATTATTACATCCAACAACAGAACACCTCAATCGCTCAATTAGAGTCTTCCCCTGCACCTGAGTCACACAAGAGTCGGACTCCGATCGCCATTTGACTGGTAGTGAAATATGATGTCAGGTTTCAGCTCGGTGAGGGCGGGGCTAAGGTAAGGCACTAATGTCAATCAACTGTGTGTCGTCACACCGACAAGAAGCTGAGAATGACCTGATTTTAAAAAAGGGGATATTACTTTTAAAGATGAAAAAAAAAATACCACTGGGTGGATTTTTATCATTGTAGGATGGTTGTGTACACAAACTGCCAACGCACATTAATGTTCAAACAACATGCCAAAGTGAGTTTTGCATCCGATGACCCCTTTAAATTATTGAAAGTTTGATAAGTGAGATCTTTGATTGCATTATTCCAGAATCTGTATGAACCAACAAACCATCTGAGGCCTAAAGTGCAGTTGTGGTTTCAAAAGCTGTCAGAAAGTGTTAAATGAAACGGTTTGATTGACATCTAAAGCCAAGAGCATCTTTGTTCTTAATATATGTATCAGATCATGAAGTGAAAAGATAGTTTGACTAATTGTGCATTATTTTGCTTTTGTAGTTTCTTCCTAAAAATGTGCACTTGGTGTGTGTTGACATGCCGGGACATGAGGGTACGACACGCACCAGCGCTGTTGATTACTCCATTGAGGGCCAAGTCAAACGGATAAACCAGGTGGGGAAAAATAAATAAATAAATATATATATATATATATATATATATATATATATATTATTTTTTTTATTTTTTTAGATATAAGATTTTTAAAAATTTTTTTTTTAAATAAGTCTCTTCTGCTTACCAACCAAAAAACAGTAAAATTTTGAAATATTTGTACTATTTAAAATAGCTGTTTTCTATTTGAATAAATTTTAAAATGTATTTTATTCCAGTGATCAAAGCTGAATTTTCAGCATCATTACTCCAGTCTTCAGTGTCACATGATCCTTCAAAAAAATCATTCTAATATGCTGATTTGCAGTTCAAGAAACATTTTATATTTATTATTGGTATTTTCAATATTTAAAACAGTTGAGTAAATTTTTTCAGGATTCTTTGATGAATAGAAAGATCCAAAGATCAGCCTTTATCTGATATAAAAAGTTTTTTGTTAACATAATACACTATACCATTTAAAAGCCAGTATTATTCATTTTTATTTTTATTTTTTGAGCGGGAGAGAAATTATAGAAATTAATACTTTTATTTTGTAAGTATGCTTTCTTTAAATTGATCAAAAGTGATGATAAAGACATTTATAAGGTTTCAAAACATTTCTGTTTTAGATAAATGCTGTTCTTCTGAACTTTCTATTCATCAAAGAAACCTGAAAAAATTCTACTCAGCTGTTTTCAACATCATAGTAATAATAAATGTTTTTCGAGCAGCAAATCAGAATATTACAATGATTTCTGAAGGATCATGTGACTGGAGTAATAACGCTAAAAATTCAGCTTTGAAATCACAGGAATAAATTACATTTTAAAACACATTCAAATAGAAAACAGTTATTTTAAATAGTAAAAATATTTCAAAATGTTACAGTTTTTGCTCTACTTTGAATCAAATAAATGCAGGCTTGGTGAGCAGAAGAGGTTTTAAAAAACATTATCAATCTTACTGTTCAAAAACTTTTGACTGGTAGGTTTAGTTTTAATGTTAATAAATTAATAAATATAAGAAGTATCAACAGTGATTTCATTGAATTTTTAAATATTTTTAACTCATGCAGAGTAGATCAAGCAAAACTTCCTGTTTTTTAAAATCTGTCACTTCGGTTCATGTAATTTAACTTGATGAACTCCCAGCCACTGACCCAGTTTTTCTATTTGGCTAAACCTCACAAGGCATGCAGACTAATGCGTTTCTCTTGATGACACAGTGGATTTATTAGGCTTACATGTTGAGATCTTTCTGAAGCATCTCGAGATCAGTCAAAAGCCCTTGTGACTTCATTTTCTCTGTTCTCGACCCAAAGCTAATCAGCTTTCCTTGAAAAGCACAGGCTTGTGCTTAAAATAGATGGCTTTCTTCAAACGGGGGGCACTTGACTCTGTTTCCCTGCCTGCATGTCAGGTTGGTTTTGCCTTATTTAAGGCTGTCTGTCATTTAAAGCAACTTCTGCTAAACGCTGATTTGCACAGACTTGCGCTGTTTGTGCTGAAAGAGGCATTTTCAGGAGGCTGAGAGAGATGAATCTTCTTGTTTTAATCTGCATCCATCAAAACAAGAAGATTCATCTCGGCATGTTCTTCATGTTTGAAGCTGTCAGAAGTCTCTTCTGCTCACCAAGCCTGCATTTATTTGATCCAAAGTTGAAATATTTGTACTATTTAAAATAGCTGTTTTCTTTTTAAATATATTTTAAAATGTAATTTATTCCTGTGATTTCAAAGCTGAATTTTTAGCATCATTACTCCAGTCACATGATCCTTCAGAAATCATTTTAATACTCAGATTTGCTGCTCCAAAAAAAACATTTATTATTATTATTATGTTGAAAACCGCTGAGTAGAATTTTTTCAGGTTTCTTTGATTAATAGAAAGCTCAGAAGAACATGCCGAGATGAATCTTCTTGTTTTGATAGATGCAGATTAAAAATAGCTCGCTTTTGTCTCTGGAGCACATTAGGATCTCTTACTTATGCAACAATTTACAGTTGAACTATACCCTGATCAGGTGCAAAGTCACTTGAAATTTTTCTGTTTTCTTGCTGATGTTTTCTTTTTAAAATAAGCTTTTAAGCTGTTTATTAATAATATTAACATTAATATACCATTAATAATATTACTAACATTATTTAGACATCATTCATGGAATGTTCAGTTCAGTTTAAATGTTTTTAAAATGTTACTTTTTTTAGAATGTTCAGAGAACATTCAAAAGTAACATTTCCATAGTGTTCGAAAAATGATACAATGGAATGTTCCTTTAACCCAAAAAGAAACATTTAAAAAACTGGACATTTTGAATGTTCAGAGAACATCAAAAATAACGTTTTTGTAACCTTATCAGAACATATTATTCTTAGCTTGGTAACCGATGGTCTTTTATCATGTTTTTCTCTTTGTTTAGTTTGTGAAGAGCATCGGTTTGAACAAAAAGCCTTTCCATCTGATCGGCACGTCCATGGGAGGAAACGTGGCAGGAGTTTATGCCGCCCGTCATCCATCTGATCTCTGCGCCGTCACGCTCATCTGTCCAGCAGGTCTGTTCTTGTTGTGTTTCTGACCTTATTAGCGCCTCTGCAACATCACAATCATCCTGTAATAGTTCAACAGCAACCTCTGGAGTAAATTATTGCTTTTAATTAACGGTCCAATGAAATTGATCAAATCTATATGAATATATTAAAAACAGTAGCTGATATTAAAAAAACACAACGACATTACTAAAACTAAGTGTTCTGAACTTTTAAAAAATGTGTTTAAAATATTTTCCTGCCTTATGCCTGCATTAATATCTCATGACATGTACTGTAGAAAAAAAAAATGACAAAACAGTAAAATACTGATAAAGGCTGTAAGAAGAGGTGACTTTCATAATTAAATATGATGTCAGGTGGATAAAACAATTATTTTTTTTAAGGTTAAAAGTCATAGAATAGATCATGAGACATACATACATAAAATATTTTAGAACAAAATGTATATTTTATATGATATTATAAAACTATATGACATTTAAATCCCTAAATTGTGCTTTAATTGAAGTTAAAATCTTTTTATACTATTTAACGCATTAAATGTGATGGTGTCCTTATAAAGACCTGCACATTAGCTAAAAAAATAATGTAATTTAAAATTGATTAAGCAATGCACACTGAGTTAAATCTATAAAATAATCTTTTTTTTAGTTGTTAATTATATTAATACTAGTAAACAGTGTTGTTTTAGTAGGCCTATAATTGAGATAATATTATAGTTTTTATATTTTTAATTAATAGGAATTTTTAATATATTAATAGTATTTAATAATAGTATTAATACAGTATTTTAAATTAGTTTATTTTTATATTTTTTAATTTTCAATTTTTTTTTTAAATTGTTTTTGTCTTTTTTTTTTAATTATGTATATATACTTTTTATTAATCTTAGTTTTAGTTATTTTAATAAATCAGGTTGAACTAAATGAAAATGAGAAACGTTGTTTTAAACAGTAAGATTTTTAATGTTTTTTTTTTTTTTAAATAGTCTCTTCTGCTCACCAAGCCTGCATTTATTTGATCCAAAATACAGCAAAAACAGTAAAAAATGTAAAATATTTTTACTATTTAAAATAACTGTTTTCATTTTGAATATATTTTAAAATTGAATTTATTCCTGTGATTTCAAAGCTGAATTTTTAGCATCATTTTGATTAATTTCAAGCATCCTTGCTAAATAAAAGTATTGATTACTATAATTTCTGATCTTTGGATCTTTCTATTCATCAAATGATCCTCGAGTACTCAACTGTTTTAAATATTGAAAATAATAATAATGAATGTTTCTTGAACAGAAAATCAGCATATTAAAATGATTTCTGAAAGATCATGTGACACCGAAGACTAGAGTAATGATGCTGAAAATTCAGCTTTGATCACAGAAATAAATTACATTTTGAAATATATTCAAACAGAAAACAGTTCTTTTAAATAGTAAAAATATTTCACAATATTACTGCTTTTGCTGTATTTTAGACGAAATAAATTCAGGCTTGGTGAGCAGAAGAGACTTCTTTAAAAAACCTTTGACTGGTAGTGTATATTAAAATCAGATATTTGTCTGTTTGGCAGGTATTGAGTATCCCACCGAAAGTAAGTTTGTTCAGCGTTTGCGGGAACTGGAGAAAACTCAGAACAGCGACGCTGATATCCCACTGATACCCTCAACACCAGAGGAGATGGAGGAGATGCTCAAACTCTGTTCATATGTGCGCTTTAAGATCCCTAAACAGGTGTGATTACAATATGGAGATTGATAATTGTTATGGGAGTCTGAACACTGAATTAGTTATTAATGACTCTTTTGTTCTTCCTCTGGTTTCCTAGATTCTTCAAGGACTGGTTGACGTTCGTATTCCTAACAATGACTTCTACCGCGAGTGTGAGTATCTCTAGTGCTTTTCCTACCATAGTGTCTTTAGAAATAGCAGATCTGTGTTCAATCTTATCAATATCTTTTGCAGGCTTTATGGAGCTTGTCGGAGAGAAATCCAGACACTCTTTACAGGAGAACATGCATCTCATTTCAACTCCTCTGCAAGTTATTTGGGGGAAAAACGACCAGGTACAGACACACTTTCTTAGAACTGCAAGTTTATATTGCAGTTGCAAGTTATTAATTATAAGAATTCTGAGAAAAAATGGCAGATTGCAAGTTTATATCTCACAATTCACAGAACCATGAAATTATATCTTGAAACTGTGACTTTTTCAGACCTTATTTATCACACTTGCGAGTTTGCAAATTTTTTTTTAAGAATTCGGAGGAAAAAAAAAATCACATCGCAAGTGTGTATTTCACACAATTCTTTTTTTTTTCTGCCTTTTTTTCCTCAAAACCGCAAATTTAAATCTTAATTTAAATTTTAAATCAAAATTTTGGAATTGCAAGTTATTCATTGTGAGGTTCTCAGAATTCTAAGAAAATAATTTACAATGCACAATTCACTTTTTTTTCCTCAAAAATGTTTATTTTGTGTAATTTTGCCTTTTCCTATCTTTTTTTGTTTACTTTTTTCTCAAAATGTTCTCAAAGTTAATAATTATGAGATGTAAAACTGCAAATTTATATCTCACAATTCAGATTTTTTTTCTCAGAACTGCGAGTTTGTTAATTGTAAGATTCTCAAAATTTTGAGAAAGTCAGTTTTTGTCTTACAATTCAGAATTTCAGACTTTTTTCTAAGATTTGGAATTTGAATTGCGAGTTTTTAATTGTAAGACTTTTTCCTGGCTTTTTTTCTTAGAATTGCGAGTCTTATAATTGCAAATTATTGTTTAACAATTGCTATTTTATTTTGCAATTGCAAGTTTTTAATTGTGAGATTCTCAAAATTCTTAAGAAAAAAGTCAGATTGCAAATTGTCTCATAACTGTAAGTTATTACAGTAGTCAACATTTAAAGTGGCTCAAAAAAGTTAATCACAGTTGTCCTAAAACAAGAATGGGTATTGTTTTGGTTTTAGGACAACTTTGATGAAAGGTTTTGATCCACTTCAAATGTTGACTTCTATAGTTGCAAGAATTCTAAAGAATTTTTATTTATTTTTTAAAAGTCAGATTGAGAGTTTATATCTCATAATTCACACAACTTCTCTCAAAATCATGAGTTTATATTGTGTAGAGTTATTAACTGTGAGATGTAAACTCTTTTTTTTCTCAGAATTGAGTTTATATCTTTCAATTGCAGATTATTTGTGAGAATTCAGAAAAAAAGTCATGTAGACATTCAGTCATGCTTTTTTTTCTTAAAGTTCTGAGTTTACATCTCAGAATTTTGACTTTTTCTGACTTCTTTTCTGATTTGTTTTCTCAAAATTGCAAGTTGCAAATTTTTTTAAACTAAGATTTACAGAATTCTGAGAAAATGTCAGATTGCAAGTTTACATCTTACAAATCAGACTATTTTCCTCAGAATTGCAAGTTTGTCTTGCAATTGCAAGTTTTTGTGAAATTCTCTGAATTCTAAGAGAAAAAAGGCAGATTGCAAGTTTATATTTTACAGTTCAGACTTCTTTTCTCAAAACTGCCAGCTTATATCTCAAAATTTAAAATTTTTTCCTGACTTTTTTTCTTAGAATTGCGAATTTTGAGAAAAAAAAGAAAAAAAAGTCAGATTGCAAGTTTATATCTCACAGTTCACACTTTCTTTTCCCTCAAAACTTTCAATTTATATCTTGGAATTTTTCTGACTTTTTTTTATTTATTTTTTTAATTTTTTTCCTCAAAATTGCTATTTTATTTTGCAATTGCAAGTAATTAACTGCGAGGTTCTCAGAATTCTGATAAAATCTCACAATTCACACTTTTTTTATATTGTTATATAGAGTTTATATTGTGGATTTTTTCACACAAATAAATCTTTTTTTCATCAAGATTGTACAATTTTATTAATTGCGAGATGTAAACTCAGTACTCGGATGTAAACTCAATCTGAGAAAAATGTCTGGTTGCAAATTTATATCTCACACTTTAGGTTTTTTTTCCCTCACATTTAGTTTTTAAAATCAAAAATAAAAAGAATTGTGGGTTCATAATTTGCAAGTATGCTATATAAGCTCCCAGTTCTGAGTAAAAATGTCACAATTGTGGCATAGAAACTCACAAATTACCCTTTTTCCATTTTTTATTTCATAGCGTAAAATAAGCTTCCATACAAATGTCATTGGTTATAATTATGTCTGATGCATTACAAAGCACACAGAAACTGACTTGATACTGCTGGAATTGGCCATTTGTCAATTTCGATTATAAAATTTCAAAATGTACTTTTCTTCTTCGCAAGACTGTAATCACTTATAAGGGATTTGGCTATTGAAATATGCTAAACGCGACATCATTAAAAAGACTGAATTCTGTATATTGCATATCCTGCAGGTGTTAGACGTGTCCGGGGCTTCAGTCCTGGCAAAGGCCATTCCAGGATCTCAGGTTCATCTGCTAGACAACTGTGGTCATTCAGTAGTGATGGAGCGACCGAGGAAATCAGCCCAGCTCATCGTGGACTTCATCATCGCGCAACAAAACGCAGGAATCAACAGCAACAAGAAACTATCCTAACACTAGACTTTGCATATCTTTAAGATATGGCTTTGTGGTTGGTTGAAGGTTAAGGATCTCAGTTGCTAGGTTGACCTCAAGAAAAGGTGAAGCAGAAATCTGAAAGATTTGTGCAAACGGGATTCCATATTTTACAACCTGTAAATAATCAGTAAAAAGATATTTTTGTAGTGAGCGCTCAGGGACACACAATAACCGCTGAGTTGAAAAGCACTTCAGAAGCTATGCAGATACAGATCGGTGTCCTGCAGACAGTATTGATTCCAATTCAACCTAGAATAGACCAAAACCAGGTATTTACTGTTAATATATTTCTAATTATATTTCCATGTTTGAAAAGGCCTACCTAGACAGCTTTCCTGAGCATCATAGGCACTTTTTAAGATCTAATCGAATGCCTAGAAGTGCTGTCTGATTTTAGATTTCGAGACACGGCCTGTACGTTTATCCCTTTTGTTGTTCTTTACCTTGTTGTTCAACATTTTAACATGATTTTTTTCTTCCTGTTATACTGTCGTTCTTACAGTTTTTACATTGTACATAAGACTGTCTTGATTAGAAACTTGTTAAAGGAGAAGTTCACTTCCAGAACAAAAATTTACAGATAATTAATGTCTTTCTTTCTTCAGTCGTAAAGAAATTATGTTTTTTGAGGAAAACATTTCAGGATTTTTTCTCCATATAGTGGACTTCTATGGTGCCCTCGAGTTTGAACTTCCAAAATGCAGAGGGCTCTAAACAATCCCAGCCAAGGAAGAAGGGTCTTATGTAGAGAAACGATCAGTTATTTTCTAAATAAAATTACAATTTATATACTTATTAACCTCAAATGCCCTTTGAAGCTGCATTTTAAATGCATTTTGGAAGTTCAAACTCATGGGCACCACAGAAGTCCATTTATATGAAGAGATATTTTGAAATGTTTCCCTCAAAAAACTATTTCTTTACGACTGAAGAAAGAAAGACATGATCTTGGATGACAAGGGGTGAGTACATTATCAATTTTTGCTCTGGAAGTGAACTTCACCTTTTATAATACTGTCTTTAATTGCTTATTTAGCAAATTCTTATGGTTTACATAGTTTACAGTGTTTTCATTTTGTTGTGGTAATGTATCACAACATTTTGTTTGAAAGATTATTCAAATCACACAGGAACTTAGAACAGAACATGGTTTAGATATGACTAAATATCTTTATAAAAGACATTTGCAAAAGTACATTTGCATCATATTACAGCGTGTGGCTTCATGGAAGACGGAATCACAAAGTACTTAATAGTAGAAATATTTTTCCAAGCTGAAAATTATTATTGTACCCTTTTAATCTAAAAAGAAAATAAAAACTTTTAACTTTAAAAGTTTGATTACATTTCCTTCACAGAAATATCATGAGTCATAAATTCTTCAACAAGTAATCCCAAAAATGGAACACTAATTCGTGTTTGTGATCAAATATGCTGCTGTTGCAAAAATACACAATATGTGAACTTTTGTAGCCCTGATACAGGACAATAACAGAGTTTTAAAACTTAAAATTTAAATGTCTAATATAGACGTCAGTAAATGTTTCCATCTGGAACTCCATCTTGACATGAAATCTTTATAGAAGATCGAATCATCAGAGCACTTAGCAGTGCAAATATCTCTTCCAAACTGGAACTCATCAAACACTTTTTCTCAAAAAGAGAAACTAAAAGTGTAATAGTCCACTGAGTCTAGTGTAGACATTTGTCTGAGTTTTTAAGGCTCTACCAAGGCCTCCAGATGGCACTCTTGTTGACGTTCATGGTTTTCTAGTCTGGCAGGACACTTTCCCTCCTGTTCTGCTCACATGATGTCTGCAGCTTCTGGAAGTGCTTCAGCAGTCTTCTCTGGCTCTGTGTCTTCATCTCATTTTTGGACAGGAAGTGCACAATCTCACACCTGGAGAAGCCTTGATTGACAGCATGTGAACGTTGCAGGAAGTTGAGAGTCATCTCCAGGATATCTGCTTTCTCCAGCTTGGAATCAGGCTGCTGCTTGTGGAACTCTGGAGCCAGAAGACACTTGACTGGCTTTCTGAGCTGCAAATGAAGACAGAAAACCATTAGAAAAGTGGCCTTCACTGAATGAGAAGAGCTGTGAAAGCTGCTGCAGTAATGCTGCTGTAAGTAGGATATGAACATACCTTGTTGTTGAGAGGGAGAAGCTCCTTTGAGATGATTGTAGGTGTCATGTCTGGATCTCTGTGCTGTAGATCTCTCTGTTCAGAGTGAGTCTGATTTGCACTGGCTGCAGCTCCTCTATTTATACTCCCAAATCTCCATATGAATGTGTGAGGCTTGAGCTTGTTGGAGTTTCTCACAGTCTGGAGCCAATGGAAGAGCTCAAACAGACAATGAGGGATGTGGGCCGCCACATGCTCAATGATCCTCCATCAGGGGCTCAAAGGAGCAGGTGGAGGCTGAATCTGGGAAAGTGCTGAGAGCTCATGTTCACATCAATGTCACTAAAGCACACGTTCATCATTACTGGAAACACGTGGAGTCAGTGAGCACACATACATCAATGATATCAACGTCATGGCATTCTTACGCATGTGAATTACTCTGTACTTTACCAAGTCAAGTTGTTACAGTATTATTTGGATACATGTGGATTTATTTATGTGTTTATGCATGAAGATCAACATTGCAAGTCAGATA
>NC_133372.1:24691607-24728976 GCF_049309525.1 Garra rufa | reverse complement strand
CAGGGAAGTTCGCTCGATTTAAAGGGGAAGAGAGATGATAAATAATGTTCTGTCGATAGGAATTGCTGGCGAACATCTGTCAGGTGCACAGATGACATCAAAATGAAGCCACTGGGCGGCTAATGTCGCTGTGTCAGGAAAACAAACGTCCGGTAGATGGCGCCTCACATAGTAAATCCAGCACTGAAGAACATTTAGATTTAGTATAACGTCTTGCCTATTGGACAGATTTATTAATTAAATGAATTTAAACAGTTATATGTCTCGCATAAAAATAAAAAACAGTCACTAATAAGAAATTAGCAAAAAAAATCGCGTAGTCGATAACCACAAACGGCTGTAATTGGCTCATCGTGATTATCGTTGAGAAATGTAACATCTATCACCTGACACAAACATTTTAGAAAAGCACTCTAGACAAGATTTTTCACTCGAGTAATTATACTGATTACATTTAATCACCGCTGATTTGAAAACAACACAGTGAGAAGTTAAAATGGCGAAATGTTTTAAAACCTATATTTAAAAAAAAACATCATGGGAGACGATCTTATTTAAAGGGGAATACGCCTTGGAAATTATTTGGAATCAAATTAAATTAACTTCTGATGTAATCTCTGGTTTCACAACGGAAACGACACGGGAAATTCGAGTTCAAGAAAAAAATAGGAAGTTGTCAAAAACAGGATGTGTTTGTGCAAAATCATCAGACGAGTTTATTTATGGTCGCTATTCCTTTAAGAAGCGTACCTGACGGCACTGTATGTACAGCTGCGATGGCCGAGTGGTTAAGGCGTTGGACTTGAAATCCAATGGGGTCTCCCCGCGCAGGTTCGAACCCTGCTCGCAGCGATGGATCAAATCTTTAGTCAAAGCAGGATCTTATAGAAATACTATAAGGCTGGATTTATGTAAAAGCTGATTTGAGGAAGGACACTTTAAATGCATCTGAAAACAGCAATCAGCTCCTACATCATTGCCTGAAAATGCATAAAACAGATGTGGCCATCAGATAAACTCAGGAAGTGTTTGGTTACAGTATAATTGAAGGAAGTTGACAGATTTTCCTCTTATTCCAGATGACAGTGATGCTGAGCGCTCTGATCCTGCTGCTGAACCTCGAAGGAGCCGCGGCTCTCAAAATCTACTCCTTTAATATAAAGTCATTCGGACAGAGTAAGATCTCCAAACCAGATGTGAGGGACATTATAGAGGAGGTGAGCTTTTAATGTTTAGTTTTGCATGCTATTTAATAATTAATGCCAAATTAAAAATGCTTAGATGCTACTTTGAATGTATATTTCATGCTTTAAATTCTGTTGTGTTTTATTCATATTTGAATGCATAATGAACCAAATATGGTTTTATGGAAAAACACTCACTAATGCACTGACTTGCTCATTAAAAGCAGAAAATGTCAATAATAATGTTACTAAACTGTAGTGAGTCCAGCAGCTGCATTGTATCTGAGTCAAGAGGAACAAGACATTTTGTCATCTAATTGTTCTGACTGCTCCTCCCAATCTACAAAATGTTCTGATTTTGGTGACTAGATGATGATATTGTAATTTTCTTGGCATAAACACGTAGTGGGGAATTTATTTCACATTGTCACACTGCAGAGCATCAGTCGCTGTGACCTCATGCTCATCCTGGAGATCAAAGACGCAAAAGGAAAAGCGTTTGATCAACTCGTGACTCACCTGAACAGGTAAAAACATCAGACATTCAGACATTTATTATGAGATAACCAACATAAAATGAATTAGTCTTAAGGAAAATTGGCTAAAATGACAGGAAAATATAAAATTTTTGGAAAATGTCTCAACAGCAGGTCGAGGACACAAGCAAAAGAATTTAGCTCTGTCATTAGTAAAAGACTTGAGAGAAAATCATATAAGGAGCAGTATGCGTTCATTTACAGGTATGTGTAATTTATTAACAAAGATTAAATCATTATTAATGTTATATCAGTATGCAAAAACAGGTTCATATTTAGCTCCCGATCTGAATCAAATGATTCACGAACCCCCACCGAAGTTCCGATCTGAATCATTTAATTTGCATACCCGCTGTGAAGTTCCAATCTGAATCAAATGATTCGCCTAAGTTCCAATCTGAATCAATTGATTTGCGAACTCCCACCGAAATTCAGATCTGAATCAAATGATTCGCCTAAGTTCCAATCTGAATCCATTGATTTGCCTAAGTTCCAATCCTAAATTCTGATCTGAATCAAATGATTTGTGAACCCCCACTGCAGTTCCGATCTGAATCAATTGATTCGCCTAAGTTCTGATCTGAATCAAATGATTTGCAAAACCCTACTAAAGAACCAATCTGACTCAAATGATTTGCAAAACCCTACTAAAGTCCCGATCTGAATCAAATGATTCACGAAACCCCACTAAAGTCCCGATCTGAATCAAATAATTTGCGAAACCCTACTACAGTCCCGATCTGAATCAAATGATTCACAAACCTCCACCGAAGTCCCGATCTGAATCAAATGATTTGCGAAACCCCACTAAAGTCCCGATCTGAATCAAATAATTTGCGAAACCCCACTAAAGTCCCGATCTGAATCAAATGATTTGCGAAACCCCACTAAAGTCCCGATCTGAATCAAATAATTTGCGAAACCCCACTAAAGTCCCGATCTGAATCAAATGATTTGCGAAACCCCACTAAAGTCCCGATCTGAATCAAATAATTTGCGAAACCCCACTAAAGTCCCGATCTGAATCAAATGATTTGCGAAACCCCACTAAAGTCCCGATCTGAATCAAATAATTTGCGAAACCCCACTAAAGTCCCGATCTGAATCAAATGATTTGCGAAACCCAACTAAAGTCCCGATCTGAATCAAATGATTTGCGAAACCCCACTAAAGTCCCGATCTGAATCAAATAATTTGCGAAACCCCACTAAAGTCCCGATCTGAATCAAATGATTTGCGAAACCCAACTAAAGTCCCGATCTGAATCAAATGATTTGCGAAACCCCACTAAAGTCCCGATCTGAATCAAATAATTTGCGAAACCCCACTAAAGTCCCGATCTGAATCAAATGATTTGCGAAACCCAACTAAAGTCCCGATCTGAATCAAATGATTTGCGAAACCCAACTAAAGTCCCGATCTGAATCAAATGATTCGCGAACCCCAACTAAAAGTCCCGATCTGAATCAAATGATTCGCGAACCCCCACCGCGATTCGCGATTCGCTAGGAGTGCTTTGACACAGTGAATCATTTTGCGATGCAGTGGTTTAACTAATTCAGAGTTTCAAAAAGCTCATGCTTTTAAAACATTACAAGCAATGTCGAAATAAAATCGGGTTACAGTAATAATTTATTTCTGATCATATCAGGCAGAAGATGCTGTCTGTGAAATCCGTCTATCAGTATCCAGACACTCAAACCGGAGATGAAGATGCTTTTGCTCGAGAACCGTTTGTCGTGTGGTTTTCGTCTCCAAAAACTGGTGAGAAAATTACAGTTTGGAAGATGAACTCCTTGCCTCCATAAAAATTATGAAATGATGACAAGCGTGTTTATTGTCTCTCTTACAACAGAGATCAAGGATTTCGTCATTATTCCTATTCGGCTGTGAAAGAAATCGATGAACTGTACGACGTTTACCAGAACATTTCACAGCTGTGGCAATCAGACGTAAGTGTTTTCCAAGCCAGATTCTCAGCTACGTTCAATAACGTTCACTTTAGTTAGAAACATTATTTCAGAATGTTATCCAAACATTCCAAATTTTATCATTTTGGAAACAATATGAGAATGTTACTTTTGAATGTTTACTGAACGTTCTAAAACAAGGAGTAACATTAAAAAAAAACACTAACAGGATGTGTTTCTGTACAATCAAACGTGTTTATTTATGGTCGCTGTCCCTTTAAGGAGCGTACCTGACGGCACTTTACGTACAGCTGCGATGGCCGAGTGGTTAAGGCGTTGGACTTGAAATCCAATGGGGTCTCCCCGCGCAGGTTCGAACCCTGCTCGCAGCGACGGGTCAAATCTTTAGTCAGAGCAGGATGTTTAGAAATAAGTTATGAAGTTGGATTTATGTAAAGGCTGATTTGAGGAAGTGATCTACCTGATCTTTAAATATATCTGAAAACAGGAATTAACTCTCACATCATTGCCCCAGAAAGCATAAAACAGATGTGGCCATCAGATAAACTCAGGAAGTGTTTGGTTACAGTATAATTGAAGGAAGTTGACAGATTTACCTCTTATTCCAGATGACAGTGATGCTGAGTGCTCTGATCCTGCTGCTGAACCTTGGAGGAGCCACGGCTCTCAAAATCTGCTCCTTTAATATAAAGTCATTCGGACAGAGTAAGATCTCGAAACCAGATGTGAGGGACATTATAGTGGAGGTGAGCTTTTAATGTTTAGTTTAGCATGTTATTTAATAATTAATGCCAAATTAAAAACGTTTAGATGCTATTTTGAATGTATATTTCATGCTTTAAATTCTGTTGTGTTTTATTCATATTGAATGCATAATGAACCAAATATGGTTTTAATGGAAAAAACACTCACCAATGCACTGACTTGCTCTTTAAAAGCAGAAAATGTTAATAATAATAATGTTACTAAACATCATTGTATGTTAAAGTGAGTCTAGCAGCTGCATTGTATCTAGTGTGTCAAGAGGAACAAGACATTTTGTCATCTAATTGTTCTGACTGCTCCTCCCAATCTACGAAATGTTCTGATTTTGGTGACTAGATGATGATATTGTAATTTTCTTGGCATAAACATGTAGTGGGGAATTTATTTCACATTGTCACACTGCAGAGCATCAGTCGCTGTGACCTCATGCTCATCCTGGAGATCAAAGACGCAAAAGGAAAAGCATTTGATCAACTCGTGACTCACCTGAACAGGTAAAAACATCAGACATTTATTATAAGATAACCAACATAAAACGAACTAGTCTTAAGGAATATAGCCTAAAATGACATTACATTTTTGGAAAATGTCTCCACAGCAGGTCGAGGACACGAGCAAATGAATTTAGCTCTGTCATTAGTAAGAGACTCGGGAGAAAATCATATAAGGAGCAGTATGCGTTCATTTACAGGTATGTGTAATTTATTAACAAAGAATAAATCATTAATTTTATATGCAAAAACAGGTTCATATTTAGCTCCCGATCTGAATCAAATGATTCGCAAACCCCCACCAAAGTTCCGATCTAAATCAATTGATTTGCGAACCCCGACTGAAGTTCCGATCTAAATCAATTAATTTGCGAACCCCGACCGAAGTTCCGATCGGAATCAAATGATTCGCAAATCCCCACCGAAGTTCTGATATGAATCAATTGATTCACGAACCCCCACCGAAGTTCTGATATGAATCAATTGATTTGCAAACCCCCACCGAAGTTCCGATCTGAATCAAATGATTCGCAAACCCCGACCGAAGTTCCGATCTGAATCAAATGATTCGCAAACCCCCACCGAAGTTCTGATATGAATCAATTGATTGGCGAACCCCCACCAAAGTTCTGATATGAATCAATTGATTCACGAACCCCTCCCGAAGTTCTGATATGAATCAATTGATTGGCGAACCCCCACCGAAGTTCTGATATGAATCAATTGATTCGCAAACCCCTCCCGAAGTTCCGATCTGAATCAAATGATTCGCTAACCCCCACCGAAGTTTCGATCTGAATCAACTGATTCGCGAACCCTCACCAAAGTCCTGATCTAAATCAACTGATTCGCGAACCCTCACCAAAGTCCTGATCTAAATCAAATGATTCGCAAACCCCTACCAAAGTCCCGATCTGAATCAAATGATTAGCGAACACGCACAGAAGTCCAGATCTAAATCAAATGATTCGCAAACCCCCATCAAAGTTTCGAACTGTATCAATTGATTCGCAAACCCTCACCGAAGTTTCGATCTGAATCAATTGATTTGCGAACCCCCACCAATGTCCCGATCTGAATCAAATGATTCGGGAAACCCCCATCTCGATTCGTGATTCGCTAGGAGTGCTTTGACACAGTGAATCATTTTGCGATGCAGTGGTTTAACTAATTCAGAGTTTCAAAAAGCTCATTACTATACCATGCTTTTAAAACATTACAAGCAATTGTAACCCTGGTTAATTGAAGTGTGCTTGAAGTGAATTATAATTTATTCACAGTCAGTAACATTATATTCTTTTAGTAAAAGTAAACAAAAAACCAAGTGAAGTATTAAAGAAGATTTAAAAATTAGTCGATTTACAATATTTAGAAGATAAGTTATTAACCAATGAGAGCTCGTTATCATCGCGCGCTCTGCGTGTGACGTGCGTGCGCAATGAAAGAGAGAAGACGAGCAGTGATAGAGAGAAGACGTGAACTGAACTCCGCGATCAAATTCATCGGAAAATAAATACATTAAAGAGTTTTTTTCCGGGAACGTGTAAGACAGAAAATAAGTTATTTCAAACGTCGAACCGCTGAAGAAGCCGATTGATCATTAATCACGGTTTTACTCGTTCTCAGACACCATTGCTGGTCACACGTGTCAGCAATAGGAGAAAAACGCCTGCATAAGAGCAAACCTGAACATGAAGTTCACGGCCGCCATTGTTGGCCATGTGCGAGTGTGTAAGAGACACACACCTGTGTGAGAGTTAAATCGATTTCAGAGAGAGTTTCCCGACGCCATTGTAGATCGCGTGCTTGTGTAAAAGACGTGCCTGTGTAAGAAGAAAAAAAAAACATTTGATACAGAGGCCAGGTTTTTTTGTGTGTTTTATTTTCTCATTTTCCAATCTCAATACTACGGATTGCGACTGCTGATTTCTGTTGCACCTTGTGAACATCACATTGGATGGCGAGCCAACCACGACTGCTGTAGACGAAAAGGACGACACATCATAAAGAGGACAATATCCTTTCTTTCAACTGTCAAACTTGCTTTATAAAGGCAAGCCAGTCCCAGTCTAAGGAATTAAGTTTCTTAATTCTTAAGAAAAAGAAACAAATGAAAAGAACTGATCAGTACTTTACAGAACTTTGAACTACAAATGGGAAAGAGTTTCTTGTAACCTGTGAGATTGAATCTGATGTCCTTCTTGAGACAACTGTAGTTTTTTTTGAGAGAGAGAAAATCCAATTTTGTCACTTTCACTTTCATCTTATTTATTTGGTTTAATTTCTTCTTTTCTTCTGACATTTAAATGACCGGTCCTTGTATACTTTTGGGGTAAAGAAGAGTGCACTCAGGGAAGTTTTCTTAATAGATCTTTATTGTACATTGTTGTATGACATTGTAATTTGTGTTTTTGTTCAATTCTACCAATTTACATCGAAAGAGCCAATTACATTCAAATTTCAAATTCAACTCGTGTCTGTCTGATACTCCTCACCACAACCCGCCACCTCCTTTGCGATCTCTAAAATCTTCTGATCAGTCTAATTCATCTATTTTCAGTGTAGCAAATTAAATTATTAATTGCTCATAATTCATTAGATAAGTGTTACACAATGTCGAAATAAAATCTGGTTACAGTAATAATTTATTTCTGATCATATCAGGCAGAAGATGCTGTCTGTGAAATCCGTCTATCAGTATCCAGACACTCAAACCGGAGATGAAGATGCTTTTGCTCGAGAACCGTTTGTCGTGTGGTTTTCGTCTCCAAAAACTGGTGAGAAAATTACAGTTTGGAAGATGAACTCCTTGCCTCCATAAAAATTATGAAATGATGACAAGCGTGTTTATTGTCTCTCTTACAACAGAGATCAAGGATTTCGTCATGATTCCTATTCACACAGCTCCAGAAGCAGCTGTGAAAGAAATCGATGAGCTGTACGACGTTTACCAGAACATTTCACAGCTGTGGCAATCAGACGTAAGTGTTTTCCAAGCCAGATTCTCAGCTAACAAAAACATGTTTAAAGAACGTTTTGATAACGTTCACTTTAGTGATAGAAACATTATTTCAGAATGTCAATTTTTTTTTTTTAATTTGTGTATTCGAATGTTAAAGGAACATTCTATTTGATCATTTTGGAAACATTTTGAGAATGTTACTTTTGAATGTTTACTGAACGTTCTTAAACGAGGAGTAACATAAAAAAAACATTACATAAACACTATTTAAACCAATAAAATGATTCAGATAAAACCTTCCATTAATGATGTATAAAAAAATTACTGCCTCAACAGTAAAAACAACAATCCTGTACTGTATATTAGAATAGTAATCTATAAGTATACTACCCACACCTGCCAAACTAATTTTTTCTTGGTTTCACCCTCAAAGTGTTTCCTCAATCAGTTTTCATTTTGTCTGATTTTGTCAGAACTTCATCATCATGGGGGATTTCAATGCAGCCTGCGGTTATGTTCCAAAGAGACAGTGGGTGAACATCCGTCTGCGCTCTGAAACTGCGTTTGTGTGGCTGACGGGTGACAAGCTGGACACGTCAGTGAAGACATCCACCAAATGTGCTTATGACAGGTAGGCAGATTGTTTTGTTTTTGGATAAGGGTCGGGTTACTTTATGGATTTAGCAGACGCTTTTATCCAAAGCTACTTACATTGCATTCAAGAAGGCACACATTTTTACAGTTTATGCTTTCCCTGGGTGTTTATAGCCTTGGTAGAAAGTGTGCTGAAAGCTGTTAAGTATGAAAGTATAAACTAAATGACAAGGTAGTATGCTAAATCGCATACACACCAGAGCAGGGGTGCCGCTAAGGGGGGGAAAGTTAGGACAAGTCTAAGGGCCCACGCCCTTTAGGGGCCCCCAGAGATCTGCTTTGGTGTGGTAGGGGGGGCCCAACCTCATATTTTGTCATAGGGCCCAAAATTGCAAGTGGCGCCCCTGTACCAGAGTCCTGATCTGAAGCAAATGATTTGCGAACCCCCACTGAAATTCTGTTCTGAATCAAATGATTCGTGAACCAGCTACAAAGTTTCGATCTGAATCAAATGATGCATGATCTGCGCTCAGAAGTTCCAATCTAAATCGAATGATTCGCAAACCCGCGCCAAAGTTCTAATCCGAATTAAATTATTTGTGAACCCACACTAATGTCCTGATCTGAATCAAATGATACGCGAACCGGCTACAAAGTTTCAATTTAAATCAAACGATGCATGATCTGCGCTCCGAAGCTCCGATCTGAATTGAATGATTTATGAATCCGCACCAATGTCCTGATTAGTGTTGTCACGGTACCAAAATTTCAGTATTCGGTACCAATACCAGTGAAAATCCACGGTTTTCGGTACCAATTTCGGTACCAAAGTAAAACACAATAACATTAATTGAACAACACACTATTTTTTATTAATAAAGTTAAAGAAAAATAAAATGTGCAAAAACCAATGTCATTCGTTATACTTATCTAAATTTAGTTTCAGGTTTTTCCAAGTAATAAAAGTATTTCAAGGATTGTAAACATTTTAATAATTAAATAACAACATTCAAAAAATGTACACAAGCTTCATCCAAAAGTTTGTTTCTGCTGCTTCCAAAAACATCTGTACTGTTGTCTGTTTTAGTGTTTGCTGGGGTGTTTCATGATCTTCCTCAATCTGCAGCTGTAAAAAGAAAATATAATACATTTAAGTAAAGCAGTGGGCTAAGTCTGACCAGATGCAACATTAGATCAGTGACACCAGCAAAAATATAAATTTTCAGTAAATAACAAGCCTCAGCTTTTATAATAAATTTAGGTAAGATTACATATATTAAGTTAACTATCACAGATAGAAACTGCAGTATTGGAAACTCTTTACAATACGATTTCATTTGTTAGACAACATGACCTTACAAAAAAACAGTAGTTATATGGCAATTATTCTTCTTAAAGTTAGGCTCATTTCAACATTTACTAATCCATAAAATCATGTTAAACTGTTAAACATGAACAAACATGAATGATCGTGTTTGTATTGAATAACTGTTTGAATTAATGTTGTAAAAATATATTGTTCACTTAAGTTTGTTAGATAATGCATGAATTTGATCTTATTGTAAAGTATGACAAAACTAAACTGGAGATCAAACGTGTTTTATTTGACTGTACTTTTATTTAATCCAAACTGCGTTCATATTTAATAATAAAAAGCTTTATAAACCTGCTAGAGTTATCCAGCCAAGAATGAGAACGTTTTCTGACAGACTGATATTAAGGACATAAACATTGTTAACGATACATTTGTACATTCTTTAACACACATATTTTGGATAAACAGGTCATTTGTGTGTATAAATAGTACATGTCTTTCTTTTTTCTTTTTACCCTAATAAAAATTATGGGAGCGTTAAATGGCTCAAAATCGTTCTAAGGCCCAGCATATTAGCGTTAGCCGCTTATGCTAATGATTAACTACATTACAATCCGACATTCAAATTAAAATATGCAATACTGTTCTTAACAGAAGCTCTAAATATGAAATTAAATTGAAACATACCGTACTTGAACTCTTTAATTTGATCCTGCAGTCAGCCTTCACTGTGTTTTGTTCAGTTTGATGCGTTTCCTTCTTTTGAGAGAACCTAGACGATCTATGATGTTCGCCTTCTTCAGCCGAAAATCGAAAATGTTTGGAGCATGCCTGGCTCTTCCTTGTCAACAAGTGGATTCAGAGCGACCGCATCAGCAGCAGCGCCGAAGAGAGCGCAACTGCGCAGTGCGCACCTTTTAGATCAAGAACCGGGTCGACCGGATAGTCGGTACCACCGGTACTAAAGGAAACCTGGAACCGTAACATTTAATTTTTTTTAGTACCGACTTGGTACCGAAGTACCGGGACTTTTGACAACACTAGTCCTGATCTGAATCAAATGATTTCCGAACCCCCACCAAAATTCCGATCTGAATCAAATGATTTGAGAACTGGCTAAGAAATTTCAATCCAAATCAAATGATGCATGATCTGTGCTCCGAAGTTCCAATCTGAATCAAATGATTCGCAAACCCACACAGAAGTTCCAATCTGAATGAAAAGATTTGCGATCCCGCATCAAATTTCTGATCTGAATCTAATGATTCGCGAAACTCCACCAAAGTCTCGATCTAAATCAAGTGATTCGAGAACCCCTATCAAAGTCCCAAATTAAATCAAATGATTTGTTCTTATCTGAATGAAATGGTTCGCAAACCCGCACCAAAGTTCCAATCTCAATCAAATGATGCACAAACATCCACCAAAGTCACAAACCCCCACTGAAGTACTGATCCGAATCAAATGATTCGCGAACCTGCACTGAAAGTTCCGATCTGAATCAAAAGATTCACGATCTGCGCTCCGAAGTTTCAATCCAAATCAAATGATTCGCAAACACACACCAAAGTCTTGAACACCCACTAAAGTCCCGATCCTAATCAAATGAAGCATGAACACCCACCAAAGTCGCGAACATCCACCAAAATCGCGAACACCCACCGAAGTTCCGATCTAAATCAAAGGATTTGCGAACTGGCTACGAGGCTTTAATGTGAATCAAATGATTCGCGAACCCCCAAAGTTCCGATCTGAAACAAAGGATTCACAATCCCCCACAGAAGTCCAGATTTGAATCAGATAATTTGCGAAGCCCCCAAGTCCCGATCTGAATCAAAGGATTCACAAACCCCCACCAAAGTCCCAAATTAAATCAAATGATTTGCGAACCTGCTCTGAAGTTCTGATCTGAATGAAATGATTTGCAAACCCGCACCACTGTCCTGATCTGAATTCCCACCAAAATTCCAATTCAGATGAAATGATTTGTGAATCCCCACCAAAGTTCCAATCTGAATCAAATGATGCGCGAACACCCACCAAAGTCCCGATCTGAATCAACTGATTCGCGAACCCCAACCAAAGTTCTGATCTGAATCCAATGATGTATGAACACCCACCAAAGTCTTTAAATCAAATGATTTGTGAACCTGCTCTGAAGTTCTGATCTGAATGAAATGATTTGCGAACCCTGCTCTGAAGTTCCAATCTGAATCAAATGATTCGCGAACCCTGCTCTGAAGTTCCAATCTGAATCAAATGATTTGCAAACCCGCACCACTGTCCTGATCTGAATTCCCACCAAAATTCCAATTCGGATGAAATGATTTGTGAATCCCCACCAAAGTCCCGATCTGAATCAAATGATTCGCGAACCCCAACCAAAGTTCTGATCTGAATCAAATGATGTATGAACACCCACCAAAGTCTTTAAATCAAATGATTTGTGAACCTGCTCTGAAGTTCTGATCTGAACGAAATGGTTCGCAAACCCGCACCAAAGTTACGATCTGAATCAAATGATTCGCGAACCCTGCTCTGAAGTTCCAATCTGAATCAAATGATTTGCAAACCCGCACCACTGTCCTGATCTGAATTCCCACCAAAATTCCAATTCGGATGAAATGATTCGCGAACCCCAACCAAAGTTCTGATCTGAATCAAATGATGTATGAACACCCACCAAAGTCTTTAAATCAAATGATTTGTGAACCTGCTCTGAAGTTCTGATCTGAATGAAATGATTCGCGAACCCTGCTCTGAAGTTCCAATCTGAATCAAATGATTTGCAAACCCGCACCACTGTCCTGATCTGAATTCCCACCAAAATTCCAATTCGGATGAAATGATTTGTGAATCCCCACCAAAGTCCCGATCTGAATCAAATGATTCGCGAACCCTGCTCTGAAGTTCTGATCTGAATGAAATGGTTCGCAAACCCGCACCAAAGTTACGATCTGAATCAAATGATTTGTGAACCTGCTCTGAAGTTCTGATCTGAATGAAATGATTCGCGAACCCTGCTCTGAAGTTCCAATCTGAATCAAATGATTTGCAAACCCGCACCACTGTCCTGATCTGAATTCCCATCAAAATTCCAATTCGGATGAAATGATTCGCGAACCCCAACCAAAGTTCTGATCTGAATCCAATGATTCGCAAACACCCACCAAAGTCATGAACACCCATTAGTCACAATCTGAATCAAATGAGACACTTCTTGAGAGTCTTGTAAAACTCATTTAGTTAAAATCTAAACTTCAATCTGATGTTTTGAAGGACAAATGTCCCATAAAGCCATGTTTAACGTCATGTGATGACCAACAAACTCCCATTTTCTCATGCTGCAGGGTTGTCCTCCGTGGAGACAAGATGATGGAGGCTGTGAATCCTGATTCAGTGGAGGTGTTCAACTTCAAAGATGAATTTGGCCTCACTGAGCAGGAGGTAAATATCTAATAAGATTCAAAACCATTCTACTGTTCAGAAGTTTGAGGTCTGTAAGATTTTGAAAATAATTCAAGAAGGCTAAAAATACAGTAAACAGAAATCATTCTAATATGCTGATTTGCTGTGCAAGAAACATTTCTGATCATGCCAGTGTCATAAGACATTATAAATATCTTTACAGCCAGCTTTGACAAATTGAACTCATCCTTGCTGAATCTTACTGACCCCAAATACAGGTTGTGACGACTTGCCCCAGTCAATAAAGCGAACACTAACAGCTGTCTGTTTGTTCCACAGGCTCTGGCCGTGAGTGATCATTTCCCGCTCTGCATTACAGTAAATCAAGCGCAGACGAGAGGATAACAACCTTCTCTGTTTACACTTTTACTGCTCGCCAGCTTTATTAGTTCTACAGATGAGAAAAACACCTTAAAGGAAAACAAATGAGTTCTAGCACAGGAGATGCAGACAACGAGTGTTCAGTGCTTCAGTTTATTGCTGTATTTTATAGAGAAGAAAAGAAATGTTTGTTTGATTGAATGATAACGACAAGCTTCCTGTATCTTGTTAATTATGAACCAGTGGTCTGTAGTAGGGGTGTAACGATATGCCTAGGTCACGATACGGTACGTATCCCGATATTGGGTTCACGATACGATACGTATCACGATATTTTGAACAAAAGTTAAAACATGAAACTGAAAATCAAACAACAGATAAAAAAATAATAAATTTCAATAGCTTTCTTAGTTTTACATACAAGGTCACATTTTAAGGTTTAATAAAAACCTGTATTCAAATTAACAACTATAGGTCTGTCTGTCACTAATTTTATTTTATTTTTTATTTAACATAAGATTGTCAAGATGTCAAATTCTTTAAACCTGCTATCAATGCAAGATTCTATGTGTGTGCCAAACAGAGTCCTACCAGACGGGTGAACCGCTAAAATTGACGTAATGGGTGGAATAATATTTATCTGTCAGGTGCGGTGCGGGTGACATGCACGGGTATTTGCTCTTTGGACTCAATCCGGTACACGCTGAAGCTGCTCTCAAACGGTCCCGTTTTGTGTTCACGCTGTCTGAAGACCGTTTAAAAGCCCTTTCACATGGACGCGTCAAGCGGTGGAATCTCTCCGCGGCCGCCGCTTTCTCTCAAAGTGAAAGTGTTTTGCGGTCGAGCTGGTGTTCGCGACACGGGCTGTGTCCAAATAGGCTATATGCACACGGAGGCGATGACGTACTTCCGCTAAAAACTCAGCCAGCTAAGCCCCTTCCGCTGTCATACTACTGAGGTGATTTGTGTACCCGTTGAGAGCGATGTCTTCTAAAAAAACTTTTAAATTTCTTCGAACCAGCAGCACTACCGCTGAACACTGTTGTGTACCGCTGTGCCAAGCTTCCAGTAAGTACAACAGTGTACTTAGTTTTCATACTTTTCCATCAGATACGGAAACTCGGCGAAAATGGCTTGTTGCTATACGGAGGGACAACTTCAAAGTTACTCCCCATACCCGCGTATGTAGCCGGCATTTCAAAAAAGAGGATGTTCGTGAGTCAAAGACAGAGACAGGGAGACGACTATTAGTCAAGGGAGCTGTTCCATCATTGTTCGAATGGAATGATTTCACTGTACCCACCTCAAGACCGGGGGTATGGGAGAGGAGGGAGCGACCGCCGCCGCCTGTGTTGGAGGATGACACAGCGGTTGACGATGATGAGCTGTGCATGGACCACGACTACGCTTCGGCTCCAGATCCCGCATCTGTCGATTTAGTTTTAGATGACAATCAGTCTCTCAGAGAGGAGATCCGCATGCTGAGGGAACAAGTTGAAAAGCTGACAATGAATCAGCGCTTTGGCATTCATCGGTTTGCTTCCTCTGACAAGGACATACGTTTTTTCACAAGGTAAGGTTTCTATGGCGTTATTTTAACCCTTTTGCAGTGTTCGTTTAGAGGGTGACACTCATGCTGTCATTTTGGACCCCAAAGGACCAGAATGTAATTTTGGAAAAAATAAATAAATAAATATATATATATATATATGTATATATATACAAAAACAGCTTTTTATGTAAAATTCACTTTATAAAAATACTTTTTAATCTTTCATTCATGGGGATAGCATGGATATTTCGACATGATTTAAGTGTAAGAATTTTGCCCTACTTTAGGAAAATGCAGTTTTAAAATAATAATAAAAAAAATCACTTTAACCAGTAGATGGCTGTAGAGCTCTACTTTTTGCTATTTGACTAAATGTATCTTTTGCCAGGTGGTCACCCTGTGCGTGTGTGTGTGTGTGTGTGTGTGTGTGTGTGTGTGTGTGTGTGTGTGTGTGTGTGAGTGAGTGAGAAAGATGAAGGTTAATATGTATATTTGAAGTTATATTTGAAATGCTTTCAAGTAATTTTTTAGTATACACTATTGCAAGATTTAAAAACTAATGTCTTAATTGTTTTCATTTAGATTTGCATCCTATGACCTGCTGAGGAGATTCTGGGCCTTAATAGAGCCATCACTGCCATATATGGTCAGTGTGACTCAAGCACAGAGAGGCACCTATACAGAATCAAGCTCCACTGTGGTAAGTAGGACTATACAATACAACTAAACAATAAAGATTAGGGCTTATGGAAGTTGAGAGAAACATAATGCAAATGTATTTATTTTGAACAGACTCATTCCCTGCAGCCCATTGATGAGATGTTTATGTTCCTCAACTACCTCGCACTGGGTTCAAAACAGCGTGACCTTGCTGACCGGTATGGAGTCCACCAGTCCACAGTCAGTCGGATCATCACAACATGGAGCAACTTTCTGTACACTGTGCTAGGGTCTGTGAGAATCTGGATACCTGAGGAGAAAATAAGGGAACATCTGCCAGCTGAGTTTGAGGACTATGCAGACACTACAGTCATCCTGGACTGCACAGAGCTGAGGTGTCAGTGCCCTACATCACCTCTTCTCCAAAGTGAAACATTCTCGGCGTACAAGTCCCACTGTACTCTCAAAGGCCTGCTTGGAGTGGCTCCTCATGGGGCAGTCACATTTATCTCTCCACTGTATGCTGGTTCCATCAGTGACAAACAGATCATGCGAGAGTCTGGAATTCTCTCCCTTTTGAGACCTGGAATGGCCATCATGGTTGACCGAGGTTTCCTTGTTGAAGACTTTGTGCCTTGCAAGATCTATAGGCCAGCATTTCTCTCTGGAAGATCCCAGATGTCTGCCTGTGAGGTTAGGGAGACCCAAGCAATTGCACGCCTTAGAGTTCATGTTGAGCGCCTCATACGCCGTGTTAAGGAACACAAGTTCTTTGACACCGAGATTCCTTTACGTCTTTTCGGAAACATTAATCAGCTCTATACTGTTGCATGTCTCCTGACCAACTATGAAAATGGACCTCTTGTAAAGGCGTGGGCAAAGCAGCCAGAGTAGTGTTTGGGTTCTCTGAAAAACACATTGTCTGTAAATAGCATTTTTTTTTTATGTTCAAACCTTTTATTAGCCAATGTTACAATAGTTTCTTCAGCCACTTTTTTATAATACATTTTTTTAAATCTATACAAATGACTGGAGGACTGTTATTGCTTACCTTTAGAAATGTATAAAATTGACCAGTGTTTTTAGAAATCTAATCAATCTAATCAGTAGCAATAAGCAAATGGCCAAAAACTGTATTTGTTGTTTTGTTTGCCTATACAAATGGTCATAGGTAATGTAAAAAAAAATCAACCACTTCAATGTGACTTGTGTTATTGAATGTTATTTGTTAAATATTTACAATAATAAATATTTAAAATGATTTGGCATGTGTTGTCTTTTTGTTGTTAGCCATTGTTGAAAATATTTCTTGTTTTATTAATCTATTCATTACAAACAACATAGGTGTATTTAAAAAAAAAAAAAAAAAAATTAGGTACTCGTGAATTGTTACCTCAAAACAACAACTTCAAACATTCATAGAAAATGTAATTTAATAAATCAATATTAGATATGTTACTATGTACATATCATAGCACATACCCTGTAGTGGTCTCAGAATAACTGACTGCAGCCTACAGAAAGGTATAAATTCTTACATACACTCAAACGTATCATACAAAGTATATACAAAGACTGAAAGTATAAACAATGTGTCAGTTAAAAGTGAATGATAAAACTTAAAACAAACATATACACTTATTGAAATAGATTGAGAAAAATATTAACTTTCTATTATTAGCATTCTGTAGAGAAATGAGACAGGTTATGAGACAGAGTTTAATTATCTAGGAAAGCAATGAGGTAAAAATAAAAAAAGAAATAATCAATTTTTTCTTTCATTGTTTTGATTACTTCATTGTCTCTGGGAATCCTCTGAATGAACATGTCTTCCTGTGTGTAGACGACAAAGTCACACCAATCCAAACCAGAAATCAACATCTGGCCCTGGATTTGCCAAAAGTACGGATGAGACTTCCTTAATGCATGTGTACCCTCACTGATCTTAATATAAGGACAGTCAACATAGCTTGCTACATTGGGGCATTTAATTTCAACAAGGCCAAATACTGACTGCCCCTTTGGATCGTACACAATGCCATCAGGTGATGACCCCATCCATGGTGCGTCAGGGTGGATAAGGAAGCCACAGGGATAGTGGTTAACCTCCCGTGTACTACAGTACTCCTCTATAGCCGCAGGTTCCATGTCAAGCCCCCTCCTCATGTCTGCAGTCTGATGGCTAGGTCTCAAAAGTCTTTTTGCAAGATTTTCAGCAGAGCTCTCTGCCCTGGTGTGACAGACTTCTCTGTATTTGGAGGAGGTGATGCGGGGCCGCCTTAGTTGGTGCCACTCATTGCAGGAACTCTGTTCTTTTGTACTGTTGGCAATTCTATGTGCTGTCTCTAATGTTGTTGCCAGGGACATCATGTGGTGCTGCTGATGTTCAGTGTAGACAAAAGAGCAGGCAGAGGGTCCCAGCCTGTAACCGTGAAGTGGCAGCTGTGGGGGAGAAGGAGCATCTGTGTGTGAACAGGTTTTCGGCACTCTCTTTGCTGGTATGTGATAGGATAACACACTTCCTTCTTGCACTTTTCCAAATGCAGAGTCAACCAGCGGAGCACTAATGTCCATACTCATAGTGGTTATCAGGGGAGCCACTTCACTTGGTAGATCACAGTAGACCTCACCCACCCGAAGTGTGGAAAGTTGAGGCAGAGGTGAACGTACACCCTTATACAAGTTGCTCCTATGGAAAAGAACAAAAAAGGAGCCATTGTCCATCTTGGTGAGTGTTCATGTAAACATGGTCAGTTACAGTAAATCTTTTGTCCATATAGTGGACTTCTATAGTGCCGTGAGTTTGAACTTTGAAAATGTAGTTTAAATGTGGCTTCAAACTATCCCAAATGCGGTTTATTACAATTTATAAACTTTTTACCTCAAATGCTTGTCCTGCTCTGCCTGAACTCTCTTTCAAGAGAGTTAGGGTATGTCAAAAAACTCCCATCTCGTTTTCTCCCTCAACTTCAATTTTTTTTTCAAAATCATCCTACATCGCTGCAAAAGTACCGACACAGTGTTTACAAAGTAAACATGCAAAGAAGATCAAACACCCTTAACAAAAAAAGGTAAAACAGCGATGTAGGACAATTTTGAAGCTGAAGGAGAAAATTAGATGGGAATGTAGAAGTAGAGCAAGACAAGACAAATGTTTAAGGATAAAAAGCATACAAATTGTATACAAAATAAATAAATGAATAAATAAATGATTATTTCTTTAGATAAGACCCTTCACTCTTGGCTGGGATCATTTAGAGCCCTTTGAAGGTACATTTTGGAAGTTCAAACTCAGGGTACCATAGAAGTCCCCTATATGGAGAAAAATCCTGAAATGTTTCCCTCAAAAACTATTTCTTTAGACTGAAGAAAGAAACACATGACATCTTAGGGGTGAGTAAATTATCTGTAAATGTTTGTTCTGGAAGTGAAATTCTCCATTAAAGTGAAAACATCTGGCACAAGAGGCGGAGGTTGGAGGTTTTTCACTTATGTTTTTAATCTGCCATCCCTCTATCCATAGTCAATCTGCTTATATCCATCCACACTCAGCAGGTGCTCTCTTCCCCCTATTATTACTAGACAAGCTCCTCACTGCTGACTGGCAGCAAGTGTTTTTGGGACTTAGTCTGACGCTGGGGCCAAAAGCATTTTTTCAAAAACTGCTTGGTGCACCTTTAATGATAACAACAACAATACTAACCTGATTCCTTCTAGCAACTTTCGTTCCTTGGGTCTTGCTGACAGTATTACCATGTCGTTAACTGGGCCAGGTTTAACACCCTGCATTAAAAAAAAGGTTATCAATAAACACAAGTATCCATAAACAGTCATTTTGCAGACATGTTTATCCAAAGCTTTTGTTTTATTTATTTATTTTTATCTTTAAACAGAATCAAAAGTACTCTGTTAGAAACATTATTTACCATGGTTCTTGGCTTATGCCACTTCTGTTCAGTCTCTGTACAGCTGTGTGTTGGGGGAACAGACGTAATTCTAAGCTGGCAATAATGTGCAGTCTGGTACAACAGTGCTGCCACATGATTACATAATGCTGTACCTGCCACACAGGTACACTGGCAGCTTTCTAGTTGCACAGGATGGGCATCCTTAAGCACAATCTGTAAAAAAGAAAAAGAAAAAAGAAAATCAGTTATAATACAATGAATGTGCAGTTTTTTTTAAAAAAGAAGAAAGTCTGAGTACAGTGAGATTCAAAAAATAAACCCATCCAAAAATAAGTGGCATGAGAAAAAAAAAACTACAAAACAATTTGTAAGATAAGATTTTTTTATAAGTTATCATTATCTTTATTTAATCTCACTTTACTCATTTTAATAACAGAGGAACACAGAACGTGTGTAAAAGAAGGGACAAAACGGAACATATCAGAAGACACAGAACGTGTATAAATAAGTAAAAAAAAAAAAAAAAAAAAAAAAAACAGAACTCAGTTTCTGTGAATCCCAGTGCTTAGCTTACATATCTCAATATAGATAAATATCCAGAGACACCTATGTTACTTACAGTATATGAAACGAAATATATAATAAAATAGCCTTCAACTAGTTTACATGCGATGATTCACAGAAACTCGCTCTGACGAACGGAACCTGCTCATTAACAAGCCTGCAATGAACCTGCAGGACTACCTTTCCCTTACGCTCAAGCTGTGAGGCTTTTGGCTTTTCCTCATTGATCGGTAACAATCAGCCCTAATGGTTACCTCTCCTGTGCTCGAATCCTTGTTTGACACTGACATTGACAATGACGTTAACAAATGCAAATAACGTTAGTATATCTAGACCGCTGCGCTAGCATTTGGTTAGCATTCATGGTAAAGGCATGTAAAGACACAAAACGTCCAGCACTTACCTTCATAATTGTGGATGTAGCTTGATATGTATAGCTTGAATCCCTTCTCCTTCTTGGCTTTTGATGAATGGGACAAAGTTTGGATTATTTGAGTAACGTCGTTGACCGTAATCCTCGGTAAATCTTGGAGCGACCGTGTGAAAAACGCCATAGTTGTCATTGACGCTACGTGCGCCGGATATGACACAGCTGGCTGACTGTGAATGCGGAAGAGAGGTGTGCATATAGCCTATTCGGACACTAAGTGCACCGGAAGGACTGCCGCTTTTGCATAGTATTGCTTATACTGTTTAACAATAATTTAAAACATACAGTTCGAGTAGTAAGATTAAAGGATTTATCTTGAACTATGTCAAGGAGTTTACGTATAAACCCTGGTTAAACTATTTAATAATCAATTTACAACGAATTTGTACCTGTGTTGTACGCTGTATTACGCAGTGGACGAGCGCGTTGTAAAATGAACAGATGGATGATGATTCAGCTGCTGGCGCCATCGTCTGGCGAGACGCGGGAATTCAGTCGGCGCGCGACTCTCACAGTGCATTATGGCTTATCTCTAGCTGTTGAGCGTACGGGACTCACTAAAGGTGCGTTCCGATCGACAGGGTCCCTACGCAGTGTTCACTGCTCCCTATTCCCTTAGCACGGTATATCCGTTGAAGTGGACTTCGCTGACAATAATCGTTCATTTGGAATGCCCTGGAACGTCATCAAAGCAAATCAACGGCAGGGTCACGCAGATTATGATTTAACATAAATAAATATTGTAATTTATTTTACTTTCAAATTTAAATACATATAAAATACATATAAACGTATGTATCTAAAAAATATAGTCCAAATGTATATGTTTAGACCGTTAACAGATTAACAGATTGTCTCACGCACTTTTTTCCCCCACACAGCCTATATTTAACTATCCTGTGATAACATTAAATAAAACAAGACAGAGCTTCACCTTGCCAGTTTTACTTTCATTCATAAAATACAATATGCAAATGTAACATGAATCGCCATAACCATTCATAAACACTCTAATTTGTATAATAATAACAACATTTATTGCAATTTGCAACCGCTCCATTTCAGAGCCTTTAAAAAAACTTCAACGGCTCTTTTTTTTTTTTTTTTTGCATTACTTGAACAATTAACATTCAATTCACAATGTATTACAATCATAAACACTGATTAATTTTTAGAAGAAAAAAAAATTAAATGTGAAAAAAAATAACAATAAAAAAAAAAAAAAAAAGAGCCGTTGAAGTTTTTTTAAAGGCTCTGAAATGGAGCGGTTGCAATAAATGTTGTTATTATTATACAAATTAGAGTGTTTATTAATGGTTATGGCGATTCATGTTACATTTGCATATTGTATTTTATGAATGAAAGTAAAACTGGCGAGGTGAAGCTCTGTCTTGTTTTATTTAATGTTACCACAAGATAGTTAAATACTATAGTTATAGTTAAAGGCTGTGTGTGGGGAAAAAAGTGCGTGAGATAAGACCACAAAAATCTGTTAATCTGTTAACGGTCTAAACATATACATTTGGACTATATTTTTTAGATACATGCGTTTATATGTATTTTATATGTATTTAAATTTGAAAGTAAAATAAATTACAATATTTATTTATGTTAAATCATAATCTGCGTGACCCTGCCGTTGATTTGCTTTGATGACGTTCCAGGGCATTCCAAATGAGCGATTATTGTCAGCGAAGTCCACTTCAACGGATATACCGTGCTAAGGGAGTAGGGAGCAGTGAACACTGCGTAGGGACCCTGTCCATCGGAACGCACCTTAAATTCCAGGGGTTTCATTACCACGACGTAAAATGGGCGTCCCTGGGGGCGTTGGGAAAACGCCCCTTTCTAAAAAAAAAAATATTAAGAGAGGTCACCGATCATGCGCAGTAAGTCAGTTTTTTTGCGCGGGCATTTCAAAACCTAGGATCAGCACTGATGGATGGACAACACAGTCATACAGGTTATTTTTATGTTTTAAAATCTTACATTTAAACGATTTTCGAAAACAAATAAACAGCCGTTATAGAAATGTAAAACGTGTAGCGTCTATTTACGAAAATTAATCATGGTTTACAACGGTATCGTGGACAGGTTTTTCAAGATATTGTATATGAATATAATTATGAAGTGCACGAAACCCCTGCGATCGTGGACAGGTATTTCAAGATATTGTATATGAATATAATTATGAAGTGCACGAAACCCCTGCGTTCGTGGACAGGTATTTCAAGACACTGTATATGAATATAAATATGAAGGGCACGAAACCCCTGCGATTGTGGACAGGTATTTCATGATACTGTATATGAATATAAATATGAAACCCCTGCGATCGTGGAAAGGTATTTCATTATGAATATAAATATGAAGTGTATCTGGCACGAAACCCCTGCGATCTTGAACAGGTGTTTCATGATACTGTATATGAATATAAATATGAAGGGCACGAAACCCCTGCGATCGTGGAAAGGTAGGCTATTTCATTATGAATATAAATATGAAGTGTATCTGGCACGAAACCCCTGCGATCTTGGACAGGTGTTTCATGATACTGTATATGAATATAATTATGAAGTGCACGAAACCCCTGCGATCGTGGCCAGGTATTTCAAGATATTGTATATGAATATAATTATGAAGTGCATGAAACCCCTGCGTTCGTGGACAGGTATTTCAAGATACTGTATATGAATATAATTATGAAGTGCACGAAACCCCTGCGTTCGTGGACAGGTATTTCAAGATACTGTATATGAATATAATTATGAAGTGCACGAAACCCCTGCGTTCGTGGACAGGTATTTCAAGACACTATATGAATATAATTATGAAGTGCACGAAACCCCTGCGATCGTGGACAGGTATTTCAAGATACTGTATATGAATATAAATAAGTGCACGAAACCCCTGCGATCTTGGACAGGTATTTCAAGACACTGTATATGAATATAAATATGAAGTGCACGAAACCCCTGCGATCGTGGACAGGTATTTCAAGATACTGTATATGAATATAAATATGAAGTGCACGAAACCCCTGCGATCTTGGACAGGTATTTCAAGATACTGTATATGAATATAAATATGAAGTGCACGAAACCCCTGAGATCTTGGACAGGTATTTCAAGACACTGTATATGAATATAAACGATCGTGGACAGGTATTTCAAGATACTGTATATGAATATAATTATGAAGTGCACGAAACCCCTGCGAACGTGGACAGGTATTTCATTATACTGTATATGAATATGAAGTGCACGAAACCCCTGCAATAGTGGAGGTATCTAAAGCAAATGGCTGTTTCCTAACTGCGCATGATCGGTGACCTATGCAAATTCTCAAATAGGCCACGCCTGCCTGGTGACGCAGTATCGATTACGCTGTACTGAAACCCCTAGAAAAAAGTGCATCCCTTGAGCGTACATCGGTTGTACACTCGTTTTTTCGGTGCATTGTGGGATTGAATGAGTGCACTCGGGAACGTCCACTATGGTTTCGAACACCACTTAAAATGGCTGTCCCCTCAAACAGTGCCCTATTTGAGGGTATAGGGGGCGATTAAGGATACAGCCAGTGAAAGCTATTAGTAAAATGTCACGTGTTACGCCTGTTTCACACGTACTCCGTCTGCAGTGCTTGTGCTTTGCTTATTTTTTTCCGCACCCATGCACGCGTTTGAGAGGGTGCTCGCTGCAGAGCTGGAGGTAGACACCTAACCACACCCTAACCCTACCCCTAACCTTAACTCCACCCATTTGTTCACTCAGAGGTGGAGCTGGACATCAAGAGAGGTGGAGCTGGAGGCCATTTGGCTCTACAGACTGCAGTGAGCAGTACTTGATTTTTTGCTGTGCTGCAGCCCTGAATTAAAGTAACAGCGCATTGTTAGCTGTAAAATTGAACATGTACACGGAAATGTGGTAATTAGGCCTACACCATAAATGCATATAAATGAAGTCTACTGTGTTTTACAGTCAACACGTGGCTTTTTGGCTAAGTTTAAAACTAGGAAAAGTCAAGTGCAGTTTTAAATAAACAAGGCAACATAATGCACTTGTCCAGGTAGAAAAGTTCTTTAAGAGATTGTTTTTAATAACGATTTAATGCGAAAGGCACGAGAGCCGACTGTTTCTGTCTGTGATAAGTTTTAATTTAAAATATTTGTCCAATTTCAATAAGAAAAGGAGTTTAAACGTGTTGCAACTTAATATATAAATCTAGAAGTCAAGTGCATTGCGTTTAATTTATTGAGTTTAAACGTGAATATGTCTATGAACGATTGTATTACTGTACTGCAATAAAAGAGGATCACAATGCTGAAAAAGCACGTTTGTATTTAAATTAGGGCCGGGACTTTAACGCGTTAATTTAGATTAATTAATTACACAAAATTAACGCGTTAAATTTTTTTAACGCATTTTAATCGCACTTAATTTTGCACCGCAGAACGTTTCTCACTGGATGAGTTTCAGCGGACCGATTATACTGGAGCACCAACTAGCGTTTAGACCAGGGCTGTATCCGAAATCGCCCCCTATGCCCTCATTCACTATTCCCTACATTAGTCCACTCATTCAGTCCACTTGAAGGAGTGAGTGAAAACGAGTGAGTGAATTCGGACACTGAGTGCACCGGAAGGACTGCCGCTTTTGCATAGTATTGCTTACTGTTTAACAATCATTTAAAACGGACAGTTCGAGTAGTAAGATTAAAGGATTTATCTTGAACTATGTCAAGGAGTTTATGTATAAACATTGGTTAAACAATTTAATAATCAATTTACAACAAATTTGTACCTGTGTTGTACGCTGCATTACGCAGTGGACGAGCGCGTTGTAAAATGAACAGATGGATGATTCAGCTGCGGGCGCCATCGTCTGGAGAGACGCGGGAATTCAGTCGGCGCGCGACTCTCACAGTGCATTATGGGTTATCTCTAGCTGTTGAGCGTACATCGGTTGTGCACTCGTTTTTGCGGTGCATTGTGGGATTGAATGAGTGCACTCGAGAACGTCCACTATGAGCGACCAAAGGAATGCGCATATCACCGCAGCACATCGAGCCTCAAGTATCACCTCAATGCTTTTACAGAAGGTCTACCTACCTATATGGTACCTGAATTTCTGAAATGTAGGCTACTATATTTCTAAATATCCCAGTGTTTCCCCTACCATTATCTTAGGGGGGCGCGTTTACAATGTCTCCTCCAAGAAAACACGGACTGGATCGCGGACTCCATTCATAAAAACCGAATTTACTATAGCGTGGAATGCCACGTAAATTCGTCGATTTTTGGATTGATAAATGAAGTTCGTCTGTCACTTAATTCAAATCGCGATATGGACTAGTGTCTGTGAAAACTGAAATGCAGAAAGACCGTTTTCATATGAATCCTGCATGTCCCGTTTGCCTCTGTATGTTAGAATGGCAGAGACGCCTTTTTTTTTTTTTTTACTGCACGCGTGATGCTCCCGTTAATTTTTTGCATTTGCATCTCACATGAACAGATAGACTCAATCTCCAAAGCTACTGTGAGTGTCACATTTACCGTTTCATTTGAGAAAACTAGCATCATATCATACTTTACACACAGAAACTTCACGGCAACCTGTCAAAATAAAAGTACGGTTTAACATGAAACAGAACAATATTCCTATTTAAATAATAATTGACAAAAAACAATATATATGATAAAAAATAAATATAACAACAAGATTAACCACTTAATTGTAGAAAAAAATACTACGATTATTTAAATGTTAAATTATTATTATTTATTGATTTTAAAAGCAAACCTCTGTTTGTTTGCCAAAAATTAAAAAGGTTTATTTTTTCGTTTGATTAAAAATAAATAAATGTTTATGCTTTCATTTGATTATGAGAAAAAATAAAACACAAGAATTTCTTAAAAAAAAAAAAAAAAGCAAAAGATTGTAAAGCCCTATTGTTCAAAATGTTAAAATAGAGAGTTTTGGGTTTATTTTTTCACTGAAATAAATGTTTTCGTTATTACACAAAGTAGGGTAAAGTACCGAGAAAAAAAGAATGGAAACCTAGGGGAAACACTGTATCCTATTGCTACACTTAATGGCAATATTGCACTGGTCTGTTGGACTTGGTTGAACAAAAATAAACAATATTTTGTTGCTTAAGCTTATGTATTCAGTCATTCTTCAATGGTATACTAAAAATCCATATGAAAAAACTTACTTCTCACTGTTCTCAGGTCAAATATTTATATGCGATTAAAATGCGATTAATTTCGATTAATTAATTACAAAGCCTCTAATTAATTAGATTAATTTTTTTAATCGAGTCCCGGCCCTAATTTAAATCAAAATAACGGATAAATGAAATGTATGAAAGCAAAACGAGTCCGTGCTGCTTCTGCACCGCATTCGTAACGGACACGAACTGCAGACGGAGTATGTGTGAAACAGGCGTTATCTCGGAATTACGGTGAACGCAGCATAACAAACCGTAGTCCTCCAGTATCCCATGATACCACCTGCTGAGTGCTCAGCGCAGCGACCTCAGAGTAGCTTCTGTAAAGGAGGTGGTTCACTGTTGCGTGCGCACGTTGGTGTGTGAGTTTGCGCGTTAGCTGGGTGCTGCTGCGTGGATGATGGCTGCGTCGAAGCCCGTAGAGCCTCAGTCCGGGAGTGGGCTCCCCCGTTGGCAGCTAGCACTCCTGGTAGGGACTCCGATCGTCCTCGGTGTCGGAGCTGTCTACTTGTGGAACCGAAGTCGCGGCAAGGAAAAGCAAGGGAAAAGGAATGGGGAGAGGAAAACTCCCGAAGGAAGCGCTAGCCCTGTCCAGGGCCAGCACGGTGCGACCAATCCAGAGCTGGAGAACATGGTAATAAGCGCAATTATAAAGCCAAACTGTCCACGTTTTTAATACACCCAATTTATATATTCGGACCTGCTATTTTGCCTGCAAATAATTTCTTGACACCCTAACATTACCGCATTCTCAGTCAAGGACACTGCTTGACAAACTAGCCCATGTTAGCGAAAGTGCATTAGCCAGTTAGCTTCCAAACCTGAGCTTCTAAACCACATCTGAGATTAGAATCTGTATAGTCTGCTAGAATTGTAAAATTCTAGGGTTTATAACCCTTTATAATGCAGGATGTATTTTGATCCCACGCCGAATGGTTCAGATTATATATATGTATAAAAATTCTGGTGGTGTGTGTTATATATGAGGGCGGGGAGGCAGTCAGAGCGAGGCAAATCCACATGTGACAGTTTCCATGTAAATTATTACACATGCATCTGTTTAATTATTGTATGCTTGCACTTCATACGTTAACAGAGTAGTCTATATTTTAACGATAGTTAGTCTAAAAACTTGGTCGCACATGGATCTGTGCATGCTTAGCATATATGATAAAGTATAGGTTCAGTTACACAGTCAGGGTCAAACTCTCTGGTCCATCCCTCAGATCATATGGTTCTGGTCAAGGCAAACCTGTAAGAAAAATAGCAGTATTTGATTGTAAACTCTTTGACTTGCTTATTTTTGTTTTTGAATCAATTCAAAATTCTTATCCAGTAATATCAAATGACTGGAAAGGTCATGGAAAGCAATTAGTCAAAAAGTGTTGGAACTCTTGATCGCTTCTAATAACGCATAGAAATCCATTGATTTAAAAAATATATAATATTGACTCATGATTGGGCCAGTGAAAATTGCTGTAGTTACAGTTATGTGATATTTATGCGCATGTAAGTAACAGTTGTATATAATGCCATACATGAATGTGATGCAGCAGCTGCATTTAATCTATTATAGGCTTGCTCTGGCAAAGGAAAATGAAAAAGCAAAGCATGTAAAGCATGTACTAATAGTTGTATCTCAGTCAAATATTGAGAAACACACATCAGCTTTCAGATGATTTATAAATCTCAGTTTCAAAACATTGACCCTTATGACTGGTTTTGTGGTTCATGGTCACAAATGTCAGTTGTACAGCAAATCGTAGGTGTTCCTTTTTGATTGTTCATTTTTCTTTTCATGCATATAATGGGTTAAGGACAGTTTGGCACTATGCTTCCCTGTTTGTATGATTATGAATGTGCTGAAACTCTGAAAAGGACATCTGAATAATCCTTCTGTGTGTACTACATCTTGTTGAGTTATTAAGCTATTAAAATGTGTTGACAAAACGGCATGACAATATCTATCAACTTATATCAATGTTTGCAATTTGAGAATGTATATGGTCATTTTATACTATTTGTGATCTAATTAAGACTTCATTCTCAATAGGAAGATCACCTCTCTGTTTGTAAACTCTGAGGATTAGACAGACAGACAGCCGTAGGGTGAGGGATTTGGCCAGGACTAGACAGGGGGAGGAGTCTAGGCAGAGATTTTGATTTTAATGCGGTTAAAGGTGTTTTTGGATCGTATATTGGCAGGTGAAGGTGGATTGATTGTAAAGTGTAATTTTCACTTCATCTGGGTTTATTATAAAGTTTTACAAGCTCAGAAGTAATATCAGCATGGGAAAAAGTGTCAGTGTTTTCATTTGTAGATTAGGGAAAGACATGCATTAGGCACACAAACAGAATCACCATGTGAAGCTTACTTTTGCAATACCTGCTAATCAGTAGCTTCTTTGGGGCGAACATTGACTGAGCTTACGACAAAGAACTTGGCAGACACGATTAACTGAACCTTTATCCGCTGATCTGTTTGCTGATGTCATGTCAGATTTGACAATTTCTAAATGGCAGTGATATACTTTGTGCTTAAATTTACTGTACATGTTGTTTAAAAAATGCACTAGTTAATCAAAGCATGCATTTGAAGTTTTGCTTAAAATATTTTTGTTTCTCCGTCCAGAGTCCCCTTGACAGAGCACAGTCTGCTAAGAATAGGGGCAACAAATACTTTAAGGCTGGTAAATATGACCAGGCGATCCAGTGCTACACAGAAGCCATTAGCCTATGTCCCAAAGAACAGAAAGGAGATCTGTCCACCTTCTACCAGAATAGAGCTGCAGCCTACGAGCAACAGGTTTGTCTCTTTCAGATGATAATTTGTAGTGTCACCTACAAAATGTAACATATCTGAATGATTGCTTTTTGTTTTCTTATTGTGTTGTAGATGAAATGGACAGAAGTGATACAGGATTGCTCTCAGGCAGTCGAATTGAATCCTTGCTATGTAAAAGCCCTTTTTAGACGTGCCAAAGCACTGGAAAAACTGGGTAACAAAAAGGAGTGCCTAGAAGGTTAGCATTATTGCTGTTTTTTGATTTGTGTTTGTCACATGAAATTTAGCACCTCATGTTACTAAACAATCTGCTGTCACAATCACTGGTATTAGCTGTCAAGTTGTCATGAACATTTTTATTTTTTATTTTTGTAGACGTGACAGCAGTATGTATTCTGGAGGTTTTCCAGAATCAGCAGAGCATGCTACTGGCAGACAAGGTTCTGAAACAGCTGGGAAAAGAGAAGGCCAAAGAAAAATACAAGGTGGGTGACTGAAAGGTACAAAAAGACATGAACTACAATATATATTTATAGCATCTCTAATTCTTTTTTTGCCTTCTCATGTTTGTTGTTCTCAGAACCGGGAGCCCCTTATGCCATCTCCCCAGTTCATCAAGTCCTACTTCAGCTCCTTTACCGATGACATTATTTCACAGCCTCTACAGAAAGGGGAAAAGAAAGATGAGGATAAAGACAAAGAGGGTGAAGCTTCAGAGGTTACTGGAAGGTGAGACTTGAGGGCATTATATTTTGCCCATTCACACTTAGATTTATAAGCTCACAGTGTCTCTTTTTGTTGCTTTTAAATTCTAAGTGCTCAGAGTGTTACATTTAGTTTTGAATCAAAATCCTTTCCTAAGTAAAAAAAAAAAAAAAAAAAGTTTGGGATCAGTAAGACTTGTAATGTTTTTTTTTTTTTTAAGAAGTCTGTTATGTAGGGATGTTCATTTCGGTTAATTTTCCTGACCGACAACCACAGCTCGTTATCCGAACATTAACCGTTAACTGATACAATTTGAATAATAAATTAGTTTAAAATAAAAATAGAATGCATGAGTTTCAGTGATGATACATATAAATACAAGCAAATATTTTATTTTAACGTGCAAACAGCAGCATACAAAGCAACAACAAAAACTGTATTCACATATACTCAAATTATAACGCATCAGCAGCGCTTCTGAGAACAGAAAAAATCAGAATAAAATAAAAAAGAATAAATAGGCCTTAGAGCTGGGCGGTATGACCAAAAATTTATATCACGGTATTTTTCAAAATTATACGGTATCACGGTATATGACGGTATTTTTTTTTTTCATGCATGACTAGGTGTTAACCACATTTCCTAATAAATTAGAGAATAATTACTGCAGTATATTGGCTTACATTGACCGGACTGGTATTAACCCAGGTTTGATTGGTCTCACAAAATGCTGCTGTTCACAAAGAAGTGACAGTGGCACTCATAATTGTAATGAGGTGAAGAAATCAGAATTCATGATTTGCAGTCAAAATACACAACACTTTATTGTGCATTCTTCACAAGTTCACATTTACAAGTCTACGCGTTTCTCTTCCAGCAGGAGGCGCTGTCAGAATGGTAGTATACAAAGTAGCGCAACAAATGATTTTGAAACTTGCAGCGCTCATATTTATTCAATGGATAGCCTTTTGAAGTTTCATCGCAATTCTTGTCTTTCAGTCCCCACATTTTAGACCACCTGAAATCATAATTATGACTTTCATAACCCCCTAATAACACTGCAGTCATCAATGAAAATTAAGAGCTTTATTTAAGACTTTCAAAAAACAAACCTTACACAAAATACGTTTATTTTTTATTTTTTTTCCCACCATGTTCGGGGCACAAGAAAAATATTAAGGGACTAAATTAATATCAGCATATGAAGTATAATCGTCTCTCATTGTCTGAAAGAATGCACATCAGATGCTGAAAGTCAGTTTTTACTTTCACTTTAACATATTGATCAGTTTCCACGTTGCTTGTGTGATATCCATTGGCTTTAAAACATAAATATTATAGGCGGCTGCATATATGAAAAAAAAACACCTAACCCCAAAAAAATTCTAACAAAAGGTTTCTCAGCTGTTTTTTGTAGTATTAGGTGTCCTTAATAACATACTAAAAGTTTACCAAAGTTTGACCACTAGAAAGGTGTCATTTTCAAGATGGCGTCCAAGATGGGCAGAAAACCCTTAAAATATCCTAACTCCTTCATTATTTGACCTAGCCAAGTAATCTTGGTGTCTAACCCAATGTTTTCTGGGTCTATGAATCCATTGGACTCGTCTAAATTGCACAGACATGATTACATACTTATGGAATACATGATGTTGTGAGATTACTGTAAGGTTTTATCTTTGTTTGGGGTGAACCAGAGTTTTAAACGATTTAGCCTATGTCATATAACTCCTACTCAGTACATGTTTTTGGACACATACAGCTCTTTTTTATCTTCTAAAACACAGACTTGACATTCAATGTAAAAGTTACTGCACCCAAAAGTTCCTTAAATTGGAGCTGTATAACTTTCAGGTGCATCTCAATAAATTAGAATGTTGTAGAAAAGTTCATTCATTTCAGTAATTCAACTTAAATTGTGAAACTTGTGTATTAAATAAATTCACTGCACACAGACTGAAGTAGTTTAAGTCTTTGGTTCTTTTAATTGTGATGATTTGCCTCACATTTAACAAAAACCCACCAATTCACTATCTCAACAAATTAGAATACTTCATAAGACCAATAAAAAAAAACTTTTTAGTGAATTGTTGGCCTTCTGGAAAGTATGTCCATTTACTGTATATGTACTCAATACTTCTTTTGCTTTAATTACTGCCTCAATTCAGCGTGGCATGGAGGTGATCAGTCTGTGGCACTTGCTTTGGTGGTATGGAAGCCCAGGTTTCTTTGACAGTGGCCTTCAGCTCATCTGCATTTTTTGGTCTCTTGTTTCTCGTTTTCCTCTTGACAATACCCCATAGATTCTCTATGGGGTTCAGGTCTGGTGAGTTTGCTGGCCAGTCAAGCACACCAACACCATGGTCATTTAACCAACTTTTGGTGCTTTTGACAGTGTGGGCAGGTGCCAAAACCTGTTGGAAATAGAAATCAGCATCTTTAAAAAGCTGGTCAGCAGAAGAAAGCATGAAGTGCTCTAAAATTTCTTGGTAAACGGGTGCAGTGTCTTTGGTTTTCAAAAAAACACAGTGGACCAACACCAGCAGATGACATTGCACCCCAAATCATCACAGACTGTGGAAACTTAACACTGGACTTCAAGCAACTTGGGCTATGAGCTTCTCCACCCTTCCTCCGGACTCCAGGACCTTGCTCTCATCTGAAAAGAGGACTTTGGACCACTGGGCAACAGTTAATTTCTTCTTCTCCTTTGCCCAGGTAAGATGACTCTGACGTTGTCTGTGGTTCAGGAGTGGCTTAACAAGAGGAATATATCAACTGTAGTCAAATTCCTTGACACGTCTGTGTGTGGTGGCTCTTGATGCCTTGACGCAAGTCCAGTCTATTCCTTGTGAAATTCACCCAAATTCTTGAATCAATTTTGCTTCACAAGCCTCTCAAGGCTGCGGTTCTCTCGGTTGGTTGTGCATCTTTTTCTTCCACACTTTTTCCTTCCACTTAACTTTCTGTTAACATGCTTGGATACAGCACTCTGTGAACAGCCAGCTTCTTTGGCAATGAATGTTTGTGGCTTACCCTCCTTGTGAAGGGTGTCAATGATTGTCTTCTGGACAACTGTCAGATCAACAGTCTTCCCCATGATTGTGTAGCTTAGTGAACCAAACTAAGAGACCATTTTGAAGACTCAGAAGACCTTTGCAGGTGTTTTGAGTTGATTAGCTGATTTGCAAGTCAGCATATTCTAATTTGTTGAGATAGTGAATTGGTGGGTTTTTGTTAAATGTGAGCCAAATCATCACGATTAAAAGAACCAAAGACTTAAACTACTTCAGTCTGTGTGCAATGAATTTATTTAAAGGGGTCATCGGTCGCAAAACTAACTTTTACATGTTGTTTGAACATTAATGTGTGTTGGCAGTTTGTGTACACAACCACCCTACAATGATAAAAATCTACCCAGTGGTATTTTTTTAATCTTTAAAAGTAATACCCCCTTTTTTGACATGAGCGCCTTACCTTAGATCCGCCCTCACCGAGCTGAAACAGTCTGACTCCGATCGCCATTGTGTGAATCAGGTGCAGAGGAAGACTCTAATTGAGTGATTGAGGTGTTCTGTTGTTGGATGTAATAATGAGCATAGCAGTAGTCATTTTTTTCCCAACATCTGAGCTGCTTAAGAGGCAGAGGACAACGTTACTTTAGTTTTTAAAAGGAAAGCGCCGATCCCGATCTACATATGCGTCTCTGTTCGTGTGAATCTTAATAATGTGCTCGTTGGCAAGTTTCGCCGATAAACACGGCTAAATGCAGCTAAACGTGGCTAAACTAAACATTACAGATCCTAATCCCTCAGCAGAGAGGGGCGGGGCGAGCAGAGCTCATTTGCATTTAAAGGGCCCATGCGATAAAATGAGCTGATATTTTGCAGAGCTGATTTTGACAAGGTAAAAGGGTGTTTTTTTTACACTACTATTGAGAATTTTTAACCAAAGTATATTACAGACTTTTCATTAAGACCCTAAAGAATCATATGAACTTGTGGAAAATGGGCATCCGATGACTCCTTTAATACACGAGCTTCACAATTTGAGTTGAATTACTGAAATAAATTAACTTTTCCACGACATTTTAATTTAGATATTTATATTTAAATTTTATAATTTACCTGTATCTATCATGCAAATATGCTAATTAAAATATTATATGGCCAAAACATGTATCAGGCACCAGTATTCCTGGTCTAGGAGGAATACAAAGGAGTAATGGTCATTTTAAGGACCTGACGGCCGCCATTTTGAAAATGGGGCCCTTCTTGGAGTCAAACTTTGGTAAACTTTTAGTATGTTTTTAAGTACATCTGATACTACTGTAAACCACTGAGAAACCTTTTGTTAGAATTTTTTTGGGGTCAAACCATATTTGCAGCTGACTATTAATAAAAATGCAGTATATAGAAAAGACATATCTTTAAAATATTGCGACGTAACACCAACGTAAAGCCATTGTTTTTCTCTCACTGAAAGCTACATCTGTCTGCGCACAATGCGCCGATCTCTGCTCTCATCACTGCAGACGCACCCCCTCTTGAAATTTCGGCATTACAAGTTTTGCAAATCGCTAACCCTGGGTCTTTCTCAGATATACTGAAATACGTCCACACCTCAGATGTGTTGCTTCAGACAAGCACTTGCAAGCAGCGGTTTCTGTTTGTGTCAACATACGTGTTCCCAGCGCTTTGTACGCACACACTCACCGGTATTGGGGTATATGAAAAATGAATATCATTAAAAAAAAAAACACCGGTATTCGGTATGAAAAGGTATACCGCCCAGCCCTAATAGGCCTACACTATATATATATATATATATATATATATATTATCCAATTAAGATGACAAAACTAAAACACACTGAATCCTTCTATGCGCTTTGAAGAACGGTACCGGTCTTGTTCTTCCCGTCGGACATAAAAACATAAAGCAGGCCAGCCAATACCTCAGTGTACCTAGTTTTTAACATGTCAACATGCTGCACGGATAGACTTGAACGCTCCCTGTTAACTGTTAGATCCGCGACAAAAACACCATCACAAAAACCCTTTCAATTTGCGGTTCGGGAGTTCTCATCCACTGGTCATGTGTGGAGAAGCGCGTGTTTTTACAGCATTCAGCAATTGCCAATCACAGACATATCTGATGATTTCATTATCTCAGTGGCCAATCAGAGGAGGCTATGTTACAATCCACTCACCACCCAAAGTGCCGGTTTTCAGTTCTGCTGATTTCTACACCTCCGCGAACCCTCTCATTAAAACAAAGAAAGTGCAAGCATGATATAAGTAAGGGATAATCAAGGGTTTGCCGTGCATTAAAGGATTTTAAATGCACGACGTGGAGGCTAATAACCGCCCGACGCGAAGCGAAGCAGTTTTACCACCTCGTTGCTGAGGAATATAATGTAGCGATCTAGTATCTAGGCTATTTTAATAAGAATCGCGGGAAAGCACTGACAAGAAGTTTATGTATGTGCGCAGCACAATGCGATCTCCGATCTCTCTCTCTCTCTCTGCGTTTGCGTGCATCAATTAAAGCAGCGCATTAATATAGAACGGTGATTAAACTGACTTGGAACTACCTGTGCATTAAACGGTTTTACTGCATACCTGCCAGCCAATCAGAATCCAGTATCCAGACATTCCATGGAATAAATAAGAGATTAATTGTGCAGTGTAAAGGTTATTTTATTACTTTTTTAAATAACTTTGTGAGATTGCGATGAACTACTGTAAGATGAGTGACAGCTTTCCAGTGACTGTAACGGGAGCGCCTATTGCGCACTTTCTAGACTATAATCCATTCAGAATTTGAATACATTCACTCACGGATTGACTCTGATAACCCAATATCGCCACTTGCCACTGTGTTGCATATACTACATCAGTTAACTAAGTGAAGGTGAAGCGAAATATGTCTGTACAGCCACACTGCACGTGTCGACACGCGCCAGTGGGTAAACAAATAACTTAGATATAGTATTTTTTTTTTTCTTTCACCATGCAGAAAACGTAAAAAAAAAATAGAAAAAAAACCTTTTAAACCGTTTAACTGATAGTAATAATCAGTTAAAATTCTGACTGTCGGTTAACGGTTAAACGGTCATTATGAGCATCCCTACTCTTATGCTCATCCTTTTTTATTAATTTAACAAATCCTTGGTCAATGAAAGTATTAATTTATTTAAAAAAAAAAAGAGAATAAAACATTTTCTGACCCCAAACATTTGAACAGTGGCATATATTATTAGAAAATCTTTTCATTTTAAATAATGCTGTTCTATTTAAACCTTTATTGATTGAAAAAGTCTCACAGATTCAGACAAAACATATTAGGCAGCACAACCGTTTTCAACATTGATAATAAATCGGCATATTAGAATGATTTCTGAAAGATCATGGGACACTAAAGACTGGAGTAATGATGCTGAAAATTTAGCTTTGGATCACAGGAATAGCACATAGAAAACAGTTCTTTTAAATGAAATAATAATTCACAATATTACAGTTTTTTTCTGTATTCTTGATCAAATAAATGCAGTCTTGATGAGCATAAGAAATGTCTTTAAAAACTATTAAAAATCTTACTGATCCCAAACTTTTGAGCGGCAGTGTATATGTATAATGATGAAATTACTGCTAACTAATTACAATACTGAACTACTGTTTCCTCAGCTCAGGCTACCTAAAGGCTAAGCAGTATATGGAAGAGGAGAACTACGATAAGATCATTAGTGAGTGTACAAAGGAGATCGAGTCTGGAGGCAGGTACACAGCAGAAGCTCTTCTGCTGAGAGCCACCTTCTACCTTCTGATTGGCAACGCTACAGCTGCACAACCTGATCTTGACCGTGTCATCAACATGGATGATGCCAGTGTCAAGGTAATGGGATTAGGATCAAGAGAAACCTTCTCAGACTGCCATCATCTTCCAAATTACAGATACTGTTTGCT
>NC_133372.1:24661565-24691107 GCF_049309525.1 Garra rufa | reverse complement strand
ATCTTTTTCTTCCACACTTTTTCCTTCCACTTAACTTTCTGTTAACATGCTTGGATACAGCACTCTGTGAACAGCCAGCTTCTTTGGCAATGAATGTTTGTGGCTTACCCTCCTTGTGAAGGGTGTCAATGATTGTCTTCTGGACAACTGTCAGATCAACAGTCTTCCCCATGATTGTGTAGCTTAGTGAACCAAACTAAGAGACCATTTTGAAGACTCAGAAGACCTTTGCAGGTGTTTTGAGTTGATTAGCTGATTTGCAAGTCAGCATATTCTAATTTGTTGAGATAGTGAATTGGTGGGTTTTTGTTAAATGTGAGCCAAATCATCACGATTAAAAGAACCAAAGACTTAAACTACTTCAGTCTGTGTGCAATGAATTTATTTAAAGGGGTCATCGGTCGCAAAACTAACTTTTACATGTTGTTTGAACATTAATGTGTGTTGGCAGTTTGTGTACACAACCACCCTACAATGATAAAAATCTACCCAGTGGTATTTTTTTAATCTTTAAAAGTAATACCCCCTTTTTTGACATGAGCGCCTTACCTTAGATCCGCCCTCACCGAGCTGAAACAGTCTGACTCCGATCGCCATTGTGTGAATCAGGTGCAGAGGAAGACTCTAATTGAGTGATTGAGGTGTTCTGTTGTTGGATGTAATAATGAGCATAGCAGTAGTCATTTTTTTCCCAACATCTGAGCTGCTTAAGAGGCAGAGGACAACGTTACTTTAGTTTTTAAAAGGAAAGCGCCGATCCCGATCTACATATGCGTCTCTGTTCGTGTGAATCTTAATAATGTGCTCGTTGGCAAGTTTCGCCGATAAACACGGCTAAATGCAGCTAAACGTGGCTAAACTAAACATTACAGATCCTAATCCCTCAGCAGAGAGGGGCGGGGCGAGCAGAGCTCATTTGCATTTAAAGGGCCCATGCGATAAAATGAGCTGATATTTTGCAGAGCTGATTTTGACAAGGTAAAAGGGTGTTTTTTTTACACTACTATTGAGAATTTTTAACCAAAGTATATTACAGACTTTTCATTAAGACCCTAAAGAATCATATGAACTTGTGGAAAATGGGCATCCGATGACTCCTTTAATACACGAGCTTCACAATTTGAGTTGAATTACTGAAATAAATTAACTTTTCCACGACATTTTAATTTAGATATTTATATTTAAATTTTATAATTTACCTGTATCTATCATGCAAATATGCTAATTAAAATATTATATGGCCAAAACATGTATCAGGCACCAGTATTCCTGGTCTAGGAGGAATACAAAGGAGTAATGGTCATTTTAAGGACCTGACGGCCGCCATTTTGAAAATGGGGCCCTTCTTGGAGTCAAACTTTGGTAAACTTTTAGTATGTTTTTAAGTACATCTGATACTACTGTAAACCACTGAGAAACCTTTTGTTAGAATTTTTTTGGGGTCAAACCATATTTGCAGCTGACTATTAATAAAAATGCAGTATATAGAAAAGACATATCTTTAAAATATTGCGACGTAACACCAACGTAAAGCCATTGTTTTTCTCTCACTGAAAGCTACATCTGTCTGCGCACAATGCGCCGATCTCTGCTCTCATCACTGCAGACGCACCCCCTCTTGAAATTTCGGCATTACAAGTTTTGCAAATCGCTAACCCTGGGTCTTTCTCAGATATACTGAAATACGTCCACACCTCAGATGTGTTGCTTCAGACAAGCACTTGCAAGCAGCGGTTTCTGTTTGTGTCAACATACGTGTTCCCAGCGCTTTGTACGCACACACTCACCGGTATTGGGGTATATGAAAAATGAATATCATTAAAAAAAAAAACACCGGTATTCGGTATGAAAAGGTATACCGCCCAGCCCTAATAGGCCTACACTATATATATATATATATATATATATATATATATATATATATATATATATATATATATATATATATTATCCAATTAAGATGACAAAACTAAAACACACTGAATCCTTCTATGCGCTTTGAAGAACGGTACCGGTCTTGTTCTTCCCGTCGGACATAAAAACATAAAGCAGGCCAGCCAATACCTCAGTGTACCTAGTTTTTAACATGTCAACATGCTGCACGGATAGACTTGAACGCTCCCTGTTAACTGTTAGATCCGCGACAAAAACACCATCACAAAAACCCTTTCAATTTGCGGTTCGGGAGTTCTCATCCACTGGTCATGTGTGGAGAAGCGCGTGTTTTTACAGCATTCAGCAATTGCCAATCACAGACATATCTGATGATTTCATTATCTCAGTGGCCAATCAGAGGAGGCTATGTTACAATCCACTCACCACCCAAAGTGCCGGTTTTCAGTTCTGCTGATTTCTACACCTCCGCGAACCCTCTCATTAAAACAAAGAAAGTGCAAGCATGATATAAGTAAGGGATAATCAAGGGTTTGCCGTGCATTAAAGGATTTTAAATGCACGACGTGGAGGCTAATAACCGCCCGACGCGAAGCGAAGCAGTTTTACCACCTCGTTGCTGAGGAATATAATGTAGCGATCTAGTATCTAGGCTATTTTAATAAGAATCGCGGGAAAGCACTGACAAGAAGTTTATGTATGTGCGCAGCACAATGCGATCTCCGATCTCTCTCTCTCTCTCTGCGTTTGCGTGCATCAATTAAAGCAGCGCATTAATATAGAACGGTGATTAAACTGACTTGGAACTACCTGTGCATTAAACGGTTTTACTGCATACCTGCCAGCCAATCAGAATCCAGTATCCAGACATTCCATGGAATAAATAAGAGATTAATTGTGCAGTGTAAAGGTTATTTTATTACTTTTTTAAATAACTTTGTGAGATTGCGATGAACTACTGTAAGATGAGTGACAGCTTTCCAGTGACTGTAACGGGAGCGCCTATTGCGCACTTTCTAGACTATAATCCATTCAGAATTTGAATACATTCACTCACGGATTGACTCTGATAACCCAATATCGCCACTTGCCACTGTGTTGCATATACTACATCAGTTAACTAAGTGAAGGTGAAGCGAAATATGTCTGTACAGCCACACTGCACGTGTCGACACGCGCCAGTGGGTAAACAAATAACTTAGATATAGTATTTTTTTTTTTCTTTCACCATGCAGAAAACGTAAAAAAAAAATAGAAAAAAAACCTTTTAAACCGTTTAACTGATAGTAATAATCAGTTAAAATTCTGACTGTCGGTTAACGGTTAAACGGTCATTATGAGCATCCCTACTCTTATGCTCATCCTTTTTTATTAATTTAACAAATCCTTGGTCAATGAAAGTATTAATTTATTTAAAAAAAAAAAGAGAATAAAACATTTTCTGACCCCAAACATTTGAACAGTGGCATATATTATTAGAAAATCTTTTCATTTTAAATAATGCTGTTCTATTTAAACCTTTATTGATTGAAAAAGTCTCACAGATTCAGACAAAACATATTAGGCAGCACAACCGTTTTCAACATTGATAATAAATCGGCATATTAGAATGATTTCTGAAAGATCATGGGACACTAAAGACTGGAGTAATGATGCTGAAAATTTAGCTTTGGATCACAGGAATAGCACATAGAAAACAGTTCTTTTAAATGAAATAATAATTCACAATATTACAGTTTTTTTCTGTATTCTTGATCAAATAAATGCAGTCTTGATGAGCATAAGAAATGTCTTTAAAAACTATTAAAAATCTTACTGATCCCAAACTTTTGAGCGGCAGTGTATATGTATAATGATGAAATTACTGCTAACTAATTACAATACTGAACTACTGTTTCCTCAGCTCAGGCTACCTAAAGGCTAAGCAGTATATGGAAGAGGAGAACTACGATAAGATCATTAGTGAGTGTACAAAGGAGATCGAGTCTGGAGGCAGGTACACAGCAGAAGCTCTTCTGCTGAGAGCCACCTTCTACCTTCTGATTGGCAACGCTACAGCTGCACAACCTGATCTTGACCGTGTCATCAACATGGATGATGCCAGTGTCAAGGTAATGGGATTAGGATCAAGAGAAACCTTCTCAGACTGCCATCATCTTCCAAATTACAGATACTGTTTGCTGAAATATATATACTATTGTGGAAATTTTGCTCTTGGTTTTACCAGCCTCTGATCTATTATCAAAAATTAAAACATTTGGTTTACATTTAAGGATATTTGTAGTGTGTCTTATTGATGCTATTAGTATTAAAGCATCTTTCTATTGTGTTTCAGTTACGTGCTAATGCACTTATTAAACGTGGAAGCATGTACATGCAGCAGCAGCAACCCCAGCTCTCCACGCAAGACTTCAACATGGCTGCAGAGATTGATCCCCGTAATGCAGATGTCTACCACCACAGGGGACAGGTATGATAACTTAATGTATATGTTGGAATTTTCATCCATAGAAATGCTTAAGTCAAGCCCTTGTGTAGAATGATATTAATGTTTCTAGCCATAATATTCATTTACAGTTTTTGATGAATCAGGTGCCGTCGTTACTGCAATAGCAACTCAAATCCCTGCTGAGTTCATGACCCTGCCAAGATAATGACCTTGTCACCTCAAATACGTTTTCTGGCCTGATTAAAAATTCTCGGTAGAGCATACGTTTGTGAGCTGCTCCAGTGACTTTCATTTATATGCATGTAAATTTGAATGAAAATGTGAATTTTGTTATTTCAAAGTTTCGTGAACTCTGCCCTGCAAATTTGTATCACATGAACACACACTACCAGTCAAATGTTTTTGGACAGTAAGATTTTAATGTGTTTTTTTTTTTTTTTTTAAAGAAGTCTCTTCTGCTCTCCAAGCGTGTATTTATTTGATCCAAAATAAAGCAAAAGCAGTAATATTACAAAAGTTATGATAAAGACTTTTATAATGTTACAAAAGATTTCTATTTCAGGTAAATGTTGTTCCTCTTAACTTTCTATTCATCAAAGAAACCTGAAAACAATCTAGCATTTTTCAACATTTTATTATTATTATTAATAATAATAATAATAATAAAGTGTTTTGAGCAGAAAATTTGTATATTATAATATATTTCTGAAGGATCATGTGACTGGAGTAATGATGCTAAAAATTCAGCTTTGAAATCGCAGGAATAAATTACATTTTAAAATATATTCAAATAGAATATTATTATTTTAAATAATTAAAAAAAAAAATGTCTTTGCTGTATTTTGGTTTAAATCCATGCCGGCTTGGTGAGCATAAGAAACTTCTTTAAAAAAATAAAAACATTAAAAATCTTACTGTCCAAAAACTTTGGACTGGTAGTGTACGACCAACAGAAGATTGATTTGTCATGGCGTGACCTCTTAGCTGAATTAAAAGAAAGCACAATTTAAAGCTACAAATTTACAGCATTGCAGTAAAGTAGAATAGAATATATATTTTTACACATTGCATTTGTTACTATTTGTCGCTGCTGGGTGTGATTTTCATATTGCGACTTGCATGCTCAAGATCTAGTGCAGGGGTACTCAACCCTGTTCTTGGAGATCTATCATCCTACGAAGTTCAGCTCCAACCCTGATCAAAAACACCTGAACCAGCTGAATAATTTCTTAGGTAGCACTTGATAATTACAGACAGCTGTGTTGGAGCAGGGCTGGAACTAAGGTCTGCAGGTAGGTAGATCTCCAGGAACAGGTCTGGGCACCCCGATCTAGTGAGACCATGGCATTAGTCAGTCAGTTTGACGGGAATCTTACAGAGTAGTTTAATCAAAAACTGAAAGTACATGGGAAATCCCCTGTGTAAAAGTCTTTTTGAGTCAGCTAGTGACTTGGATGTGCTTCTGGGCAATTTGAGTTGTTTCTGTCTGTAACATTCTTGAGATTGCATGCACCAATTTACTTTAAGATGTTTGTACACCATAGTAACGAAATGGAATTTATGACGCTCATTTTTATTCACTATAGTGCTTACTTACAGTTTACGTTGTTGCTCTGCAACATTCCCCTACAACTGTAATTAATAGGGGTGTTAACCTTTACTGGTTTCGCAATTCAGTTATATTATAATTATGTCAACGATTCGATTCAATTTGATATCACAATGCATTGCATCCTCATTTTAACATTACTGCACATGGCTACATTTTCATGTAAGTTTTATATTTTGTGCATTTAATTACAAATTAATAATAAATCAAAACAATTAAGAATTTAACAGGGTTCCCACGGGTCCTTGAAATCCTTGAAAGTAATTGAAAATGAACCTACATGGATATTAGTCCTTGAAAGTTTTTGAATTTTTGTGCAAGAAGTTTTTTTCTGGAAAAAATTCCAGATTATTTCCTTCCGGTCCACTAATTTCGCCAACACTTCATGGCCTATGCATACTAGCTTGCTTGATGTGCACACAAAACTAATTAACTTCAGTGTTTCACAGACACACAAAAATAGGCTGAAACTGCTGAAAAGTGATACCTGGAAAATGCAAGTTTCAAGATATTTGGCTCACCAAAGATGATTACAAAGAATGGCTTGCCAGAGATCCAAAGGACCATCATTTGGTGGATAGCATATATATTAAAACTTCTGGTTACATGAGCCTAAGCTCTTTTCAATAAAATCCTTGCAAAAGTTAATATCAGATCATTTTAGAATACAGTATAGGATGTACTGAATATTCTACAGTTTTATGCAAAACAGAAATACGACAAATAGAATATCAGATCTTTGTCATATGGCCCAAAATAAATGCAAAATTTTTGGCATAGATGTGTTTGACACACGAAAACTGTAACATGTATCTTACAAGGTAACATGATGTAACCTTGCTCTCATTTGAAATGTGTCCCCACATTAAGTCCTTGAATTTGAGAGTATTGGGCCTGGATAGCCCTTGAAAGGTCCTTGAATTTGAAGTTAACCAGAGTGTGGGAACCCTGAACTAAATATAGCTTGAAAACATATAAAGTCGTAAAGGGGAAAAAGGTGATAAACAAAAAGTACTTTCAGTATCTGAGAGTGCTTTAAGTAGCCAAAAGTTTACAGACCATTTTAGTTTTGTTTTTTTTGTCTTAGCATTGCTTATTGATTATTACTAATAACATCATAGACAGTGACAGCTTTAATAGGCCGCATTAAAGGACAGGTCACATTACCGCATCACATTAATGGACAGGTCTATTTCAACATATCAGATGTTTTGGGATTACTGACTGTTTACATAATTTTCCTAATCATAAAAGTATTCGGAGATGCTTCAGGACAAACAAACACAAAATTAGCAGCATCAAACTTGTTAAAATATCTTGATAACCTATTGGTGATATTTTTGTTTCTCAGTTGAAGATTCTGCTGGATCAAGTAGAGGAGGCTGTGGGAGATTTTGATGAGTGTATAAAGCTTCGACCAGACTCTGCACTTGCCCAGGCCCAGAAGTGTTTTGCACTGGTAAGTACCACAGGAGGGTGCTGCTTACATATTAAAAGCTGTATGCTGGTACTGTTCATAAAGATGTTAGAATGAGCTGATACCTCTGCTTGATGGATGTGGTCTCCTGCTATCAGCTTTCAACAATCTGAAATGACCTTCATACTAGGGGTTGCACTTACTAGTTGACTTCAATGCTCTGCCGTGATGCTTTAAGCTTGATGTCGACTAGTCGCTGGTAGAGGGCACAACAGGATAAGAAGTCTTTCAAGTCCACATTTACGCTCTGTTTCAAAACAGCTAAAGTGATAAATAAATGAATACTCCGAAAGCGCTTCGCAACACGTGTGATTATACTGTCTGTATGCTTGAAATTGAACAGGAGAATGCACGTTTTAAACAGATTATTATAATCTAATGCACTGTGTTGTAACCGGTTGTAACGTGCACACAAAAAACCCACAGCTTTATTATTAGGCTAGTAGAGTGACGCTGCCAGGTAGAATTAATTCACACATGCAATCGCTCTCTCACTAATCACTATATATAAATGTATGTAAATCTTTACAGTGCTACTTTATCTGTATCTGATTTAGAATGAGCAGAAATCTGTGAGAAATATAACGACCCAGAGACAAAATAACTGATAAAAGCAAGCCATGTAGGCAGCGCTGTGTCATATGCCATAGCTGTGCACAAGGTATTCGAGTCTCAGCTCAAGATTTAGGCGTATTTGTTCATTAATAACGTCATAAGTGACTAATCGACGTTGGCTCATACTCAACTTTTATCATATGAATGTCGACTTAAAAATCTTAAAGTTCAACCCCTACTTCATACACATTTTTTTTTCTTTTCTCACAGTACCGACAGGCCTACACTGGAAACAACCCATCCCAGGTTCAGAAAGCCATGGATGGTTTTGAGGATGTCATTAGGAGGTTTCCAAAATGTGCTGAGGGCTATGCTCTGTATGCACAGGTATTGCTAACTGTAATTGTATAAAACAATTTATAAAATACTGTTTTATCATTGTTAGCTTTTTATCAGTCTTTACTTAACTATGTATTGTTGTTTTATTTTTTATTTTTGTTGTGTGATAGGCACTAACAGACCAGCAACAGTTTGGTAAGGCAGATGAAATGTATGACAAATGTATTGAACTAGAACCTGACAACGCAACAACATATGTCCACAAAGGGTTAGTTAGATCTGTTTTGTACTTTATAAAAATATTGTTTATCCATTCAAATTCAACAAAGAAAATACTAATCAGAGTTGTTTGTTTTGCAGTCTGTTGCAGCTTCAGTGGAAACAGGATCTGGAAATGGGCCTTGAACTCATTAGCAAAGCCATTGAAATTGACAATAAATGTGACTTTGCTTACGAAACAATGGGAACCATTGAAGTCCAAAGGTTTGTGATGTTACATTGCTTCCCCTTTTTTCAGTGCTTTCCTTTTCTATTCCTGAAATTGTAAGTCATTAGTTATATTTAAACATTTATGTGGCTGTTACAACTTTGTTTTTTTTTTCCACAGAGGCAATCTAGACAAGGCTATAGACATGTTCAACAAGGCCATCAACTTGGCCAAGTCAGAGATGGAGATGGCCCATCTCTACTCCCTCTGTGATGCTGCTTATGCCCAGACGGAGGTGGCCAAGAAGTACGGGCTCAAGCCTCCCACGCTATAACTCTTTTCGCCTCCTTCCGCCACTCTCTACTGCCGGGCTACAGTACACATCCAGTAACCCAGTTTTTTTTTTCTTTTTTTTTTTCTTTTTTTTTTGATACTTCATTAAAAAGGTTATCAATGAAAAGGAAGGCCGAACAAGTTCTGCTACCACATGTTTACACCAGTTTTTATTTGAGTACTGGAAGGTGGCACAGAAATGATGGAGAAGCAGCATAAGAAAACACGCTAAAGCAAAAAGCAAGCAAGTGAAAAAGACTGATGGCTGATTTGTTGGATATCAAATCATCAGTGGCATAGCTCACACATCCTCCCTCATTTAAGTATGGCTTAGGCTATCTTGCAACAGTGCTCATTTGTTCATGTTCAGCCTCCCCTGCCAATTTGGTGTGACAAATGTGAATCTTTTTGATTATAAGCTTAATTTAATGGTCAACTATGGACAATGGGGTCTTTAATCAGTACTTTTTCCTTTTTTTTTTTTTTTGATTGTTTGTTTTATTTCCATCCAAGACACCAGATTCAGTGAGTTTATACCAGTGTATACCATCAGCAGGACTGCATTATGGATTCATGGTTTAATGCTGTAATGTCCGTAAGTTTTGTCCTTTCACTGTCACATCCTAGCAACCTTATTTACATTCTTTGTTGTATGGGAAGTGAAGGATTAAAGTTTTAGTTGAGTTGTATTTGTGTTATAAATCTGTTCTTGATGTGACACTGTGTTTATACCAAGGGGATTATGTTGAGGTTAAATACGAATTTGCCCATAGTTATTCATTTTTGTGTGTTCATTTTTACCTTGAGTTTTGGAATTTCTTTTTTAACATTCTGCGCAGCATTTAATAATACATGTCAGTACAAATTAGAAAGTAATATCCTATAGAAGCTTTTCAGCCTACTCAAAAAAAATCTAAATCAAGACAATTGCACATTATTTAATGTTGTGAAAGATAATATAACTAATTTAAAGCCCTCTTAGCCCTGTACAAGTGTTTTGCTGTGCAAGGCTATCTCTTCATTTGCCCATATCTTTAAATTGAGGCACCTAAGTGTTAAATGTTAAAAACCTAGCTGTGAGAAACGTAATGTTTCATTTTTGTGCAAAAACATTAATAAACCTAGGGAAAAAAATATTATGAATCACCAAAATTACATTCCTCGTTTTATCTTTGAAACTGCACATATCTGATTTTATTTTGTTTAGTTTCTCTGTGAAATAAAAATGTCATTGAGGTGCATTTTTGCAGAATGGCTTCCTTCTTTATAAATCGCAATGCAAGAAAATACAAATAAAACCTACATTTAGGAAGTTCTTCCTCCATGTTTTTGTTCAAGTTTTGAATTAATTTGTTATGTTTTGAGATACTTTTAAAGTTGAAGTGGCATGCGCTTAAATACATACTGTGTAGTTGTGTCTATGGAGGAGAATTCTATAAAATTCTAATTAGTTATATATGCATACATAATAATAATGAATAGTTTGGTAGTGGTTACAAATCCCTGTTTTCATTTCATTTAAGAACGTTCTTGATCATTTTTAATAAAACAGTAAGATTTTTTTTGCTTCACTATTGCAGCCATGACTTCACTACATTCATCCATCTTTTTAAAAATAAAGTTCATTTTATATTATTTACTTTAAGTTGACTTCAACATCAGAACAACAAAGTGGCATTACTGTTTTTCAAATATGGATTGAGATATTTTCTCTTATTGTAGCTCTATTCTTAAGCCATTGTTGACTGAATGTGTAACAGGCTATGGGGCTTGGCCTTTAACCTGATCAGAACTAATAGTTTACAAAAAATAGGATGTGATCATCTCCCTATGCATGTATACACTGATTATTAAGCATTGCCTAATATGTAAATGTTTACATGTTTGCTTATTTCTTTTTACAGCTTGATAAATTAGTAGTAATAGATTTACAGACCAATTCTGAGGGAACAACTCATTCAAGACTGCTGCATGTTTGAAGACCATAACTGTTTAAAATACACTATACAATGCAAGCTATGTGGCACCACCTAACGGTTAAAAATGAATTTGTTGTGCTTGGTCTGTTGAAAGTAGCTGTGCAAAAAAAAAAACGCCTCAAATAAAAATAAACAAATACAATAAGAGGGGAAAATGTGATGTTGGTAAAGTTTACCTGTGTAATATTAATGTATGATAATATCGAATAAAAAATGAGTTGCCCACAATTATTCATAAAGCCAGTTTGGTTTTGTGTTTTGATTAGTTTTATTTGGAACTATTTGTATTTAATGCTTATTAAATGTGCATATTAGTTAAATGCTGCCTAAGGGACAGCAGATGAAAACTGGCATTTTTGGCTTAAACTGGCACATTTATCCACCTTATTTTTCCCGTAAGAGTGGGCGTGGCTATTTGTAAATTTTATGGGTCTGGCTTTTGGTCTAATCCTCTTCCAGCTATCTTTAGCTGTACAAAACAGATAGTTTTGCTGCTTGATATTGCTAAACGGTATCACTAATGTATTATTAATTATGAACACTACACTAGTTTGTAGTGCAAACAGTTTTACCGTTTACTGCACGTTATTCTTCTTTTCATTTCTGATTTATAACAAAAAACAGAACAATGTCTAAAAGCTGCTATGACACAAGGTGTACAGTAAAAAAGCTAAAAAACTCATAAATACGTTTTTATAAGCTGTCGACCCAAAAAAAAAACGAGAGTTTAAGGACACAAATAGTTGTAGATGTCAGGGTATTTCACGTTGGGCCATTCAGTTGGATCATTTCTCCAACAAAAGGAAGGTAAGGAAAAGGTGCACTGACATAGACCAATAACTGTTCTCTTTGTGACTAAAACATATGGTTGGTGACTTCTTCAGAAAACAGACTTTTTTTAGATACACAACCACCCTACACTGATAAAAATCCACCCAGTGGTATTTTTTTAGTCTTTAAAAGTAATATTCTCTTTTTAACATCAGATCATTCTCAGCTCCTTGTCAGTGTGACAACACACCAACAGAGGCCGCTCCCAGGATAGTTGATTGACATGAGCGCCTTACCTTAGACCCGCCCTCACCGAGCTGAAACAGTCTGAGTCCGATCACCATTGTGTCGACTCAGGTGCAGGGGAAGACAAAAATGTCTCAGATTGAGCGATTGAGGTGTTTTGTTGTTGGATGTAATAATGAACATAGCAGTTGTCATTTACTCCTGACATCTGAGCCGCTGAAGATGCAGAGGATTAACGTTACTTTTGTTTTTGAAAGGAAAGCACTGATCTCGATTTACATATGCGTCTATGTTTGTGCAAATCATTCATGATTCAGCTTCACCCCCAGCAGAAGTGAGTATAATGGTGCGTTCACACCAGACGCGACTTGCGCGAATAAATTGCGCTATTTGCGCGTAGTTGGACGCTTGAACATTTAAGTTTACTCGCTTCATTCGCGCATTCGTGCATTTACTTCACGTCTGCCACTCGTCAGCGGGAAAGCAGTTGCAAAATAGGTGAATGAGCTCAATTTGCCAGCTTTACCTTGCTTTAGCTTGCTTGTAGTCTCAATATGTATATATATGTAGGTCAGATTGAGTAAAGAGCGTTTTTTTTAAACTTACCAGATTGTCCGACCTCTTCACTCACTTTCTTCCAAGCAAGATCCTTTTTATTCCTGTTTCTATAAAAGTACAAAGATGTATCGTACAGCTCTGAGTAACCACAGACAGCAACGGTGATTTTGTCCTCCATTGTTGTTTCGGATTTCTGCCTCCGTCACTCCTAGAGCAAGCTCCTGATTGGTTAACGCGGCGCGAATTTTAGCCAAAGTTCAGATTTTTGAACTCGCGCGTATGGCGCGGCAAATGCTTGAAACGCTCAATTCGCGCCGCTTCATTCGCACTATTCGCTCGTTTCGCGCCGCCTCATTCGCGCGTTTCGCGTCGCAGGATGGCTATTCACGTCTTTGCATTGACTTAACATGTAAATCACTCACGCTTGCCGCTTCATTCGTGTCCGGTGGGAACGCACCATAAGGGTTTTTAATGCATCTTTGCAAATTACCTTTCTTAGTAATGTGCTAGTTAGCAAGTTATTCTGCTAAAGTAAACATTACGGCTGGTTATCCCACTGTAGAGAGGGGCAGGGCAAGCAGAGCTCATTAGCATTTAAAGGAACATGCAACAGAATAGCTCGCTCTAAAAAGGGCTGATTTTGACAAGGTAAAAAGAGTCTTTTTACACTACCATTGAGAAATTTTAACCAAAGTATGTTATAGACTTCTCATTAAGACCCTAAAGAATCATATCGACTTGTGGAAAATGTGCATTTGGTGACCCTTTTAAAAAAACTTTCAAAAGTTGTATCTGTATACAATAGAACCAAAATACTGCAGATGCAAGAAGTGGGCAAAAGGAGATTAGCAATGTTTGTCTTTTCCCCCCTTTTTTAAAACAAAGATTTATAGGCCTATAAAATAAAACTACCTGTCAAAATTTTTTGAACAGTAAGATTTTGTATGTTTTTTCAAGAACTCTTTTCTGCTCAACAAGCCTGCATTTATTTGATCCAAAGCTCCAAGATCCAAGTTTTTTTTATTTAAACGTAATTTATTCCTGTCATATACATCATCCAGTCACATGATCCTTCAGAAATCATTCTTATATTCTGATTTGCTGCTCAATAAATAAATAAATAAATAAATATATGAGTAGAATTTTCAGGTTTCTTTGATGAATAGAAAGTTCAGAAGAACAGCATTTATCTGAAATAGAAATCTTTTGTAACATTATAAATGCCTTTATCATCACTTTTGATCAATTTAAAGCATCCTTGCTAAATAAAAGTATTAATTTCTATAACCCCCCCCCCCAAAAAAAAATGACTAAAAGCTTTTTTAAAAAGAAAAAAAAAAAGAAAAAAGAATGGTATAGTGTATAATGTTACAAAAGTTTTTTTTTTATTATTTCAAATAACTGCTGGTCTTTAGATCTCTCCATTCATCAAAGAATCCTGAAAAAATGTACTCAACTGTTTTAAATATTGATATTTATAATTAAATATTTATTGAAAATCAAACTGGACTGGAGTAGCCTAATGATGCTGAAAATTTAGTTTGATCACATGAATAAATTACATTTTAAAATAAATTCAAATGGAAAGCAGCTATTTTAAATAGTGTAAAATATTTTACAGTATTAAGCATTAACTGTATTTTGGATCAAATAAATTAAAAATCGTGTTCACACACTGTTGACTGGTAGTGTATTTTACACAAACAAATTACGTTTATTAATTAAAAACTTTGTATTTATGGCGTTTTTTCAATAACGTTAAAAATGACAAACATTATACAACAAGAGGATGCACAGTTAGAAAAAAAATTACAATTAATAATCCTAATTAATTTAACGGCCAGTGGACTAGGCTATGTAGGCTACAACAAATAAACGACTGAGGCGTTTTGGAGGCAGACAACAAGTGTCATATCTCCTCAAAACCGAGCGTGTCTAAAACGCTTTTATTTCATTAATCAAAGCTAAAATCTCGCGTTTGTAGAATCTACAGTTCCGCTGATTATTATCGCGTTCTACGTCGTGCGTCGTGATCGTAGCGACAAGACGCTGGCATTTACGACACAGCTTGACGTGGACCGTCACCACAGCAATGGCGGATGCTGTAGGGGAAGTGCTTGAAGGCAGCTGGTAAGAAAACACAACTGATGAGTTTTACCGTAGAACGGTTTATGACACCCAGTCCGATATTGTCACTTAGAACTTGAAGTCCGTTGAAGAAAGACTGTTAATGTTGTAGCATTTGCACGGCAGCCGTTTGAGTAGCAGGTAGACAGCGATGCTGTGCTAAACAGCTAACGTTAGTCTGGTTAGCCAAAGCAGACAGTGTATTGTTTGGAGACTCCAGCTGTTTTCCAGACCTTCTCAGCAGTTTGACATTGTCATTTTATTAATATTGTTATCTGTATAATACGTATTTTAAGCGTTTAAACGGCATCTTGTGTTTTCGTAACGTTAGAAGTTGGGTGTTGAAACACATTTGGCAAGGCGTTAGCGTAGCTTTTAACACAATAGAGTTGTGATAATTATAATATATCGTTAATGTTTTCGCCACTATGGCCATTTTTTTTGTCTCACTAATAGTTTACGCTTTTCAGCTTATGTTAAAATTGTGAATTATTCTGTTGAGCTGTGTAAGACATTTTTATTTAGCTATGGTGGTTTTCCGAAACTCTGTGATTCCGTTTGTTTAGACTGAAACAGTATTAACTTTTATGACTTTTGTCCTCTGTGGTTCAAAATACTGGCAAAGATCATAGTTTATAGATAATTAGTTAATTAACTACTCAAATTACAGTGGAATGGTGGATTACTTTACTGCGATTTTTAAAAAAACTTTTTGTAGTGACTCTTTTGAATGAGAATGTTTTTATGACTGTTCCAGTTGTGTCTTGTACATGAAAGTTGTATCAAGTCTGAACATCAGAGACTACTCCTAGGTTATAAATGTTTGAGGAATGGATAATGAGTGTTTTCTTTTGACAGCCCAACTAAACTGACAGCATAGTGACGTCAACATTTTTTTCTACCATAATACCATAAAATAAAATACCAATACCAGTATAGATTTCTAAACGGTTAACGTTCTAGAATGAACCTGCATAATGGCTAAGTTTGTCAAAAATAGTTTTAATCCTCGATTTTTGAGTTTAGTATTTAGTGGTTCTTCTACAAAAGGACATGTTCACGCATAGGAATTGCAAAGACACGCCTCTTTTTGTGAGCAATTGTGTCATCTTCCTTTTCTACTGAATATAGACCTTCCTGTTTTCACAGACAATGACCACGAAGACAAATGATTCCGTAGAAGAGATAAATGGAACAAAGTGTGAGGGTGTCATATATATCAGTCTGTAATATCAAAGTCCGTTGTTAACCACAGATAGCGCTTCACATGTTCTTTAGCTCTTGTTTCACCTTAAAAAGCATTTGTTGGGCATTAAGTTTTCTGTCTCATTATTAAGGCATTCAGCCAAAATATCTGGATGTGGCCACTTGTGGCATTTTTCTCACCCCAGTTTGGAATGCTTGGTATGGCTGGTTGTTAGACAGCTTTCATCTTCGTCTTCTTTCGTAAGAGTATGTCAGGACTTTAGAATGACTGTGGAACTCATCATCTAATCATCGATAATCAGTTTAACTACACTTTTTAGATGTTTTAGATTTCTTGATGTATTTAACCTATTCTATTAGGGTGAACAACAGATAAGGTTTTGAAGAAATTCTGAGAATCAGAATAATCAGTTGAATGGGTTAAAAATTATACTAAAAAATAAAAACAGTTTGTCTTTAAGTACTACATTGCAGGTTAACATTAAGTGTTTTTGTCATTTTGAATAATTGCTCTTTATCTATTTAGTTTATTTTGTTATACATCATGTGTGTTTTAGCAGCAGCTGTTGTGTGCATCATTTGCAGTGTGCTTGAATGAGTGATATGCATTGTTTGATTCCAGCACAGTTGTTTTTAGCAGTACCGTGTATTGAGAGTAGGGCTTTGTCTGAGATTTTTTTTTCATGGCGGTATAGCAGATGGTAAAGAGGCCTCAGAGGATTTCGTTCTGTTTTACCTCAGCTGAAAATGCAATTTAGTGCAAGTCGAGGCCTTTTTTTTTTTTTTTTCCTCTTGAAAATCCTTATACGAGGTTCTTATACCAGGTTTTGCTAGTGTCTGGAGTTTGTAGTACCTTTTGAGAGAAACCCCGGAGGAGAGTGGAGCGTCTGATCAAGCTGTGCCCTTTTGACTGAATATTGCATTTGGTGTAATTTTCCCCTGTTGTTGAATTTTCAATAATGTGTGTTCATTGCATAGCCATGTCAGCTGGTGTGCGCAAACACACCTTATTTGTTGTGGCAATATTCATTTCTGTAGAGCTCAACATATTGCTCATAAATGATTCATGTCAGAGGCTGCTGCTCACTGGGTGTTTTTTGCTATCTGCTAAGCAATTTTTTTTTTGTTTTAATGCATTTTCAAATATAGGAGACTGAGAAAAATGCTCATTTTAGAGGAATATTTTAGATGGTACTTGCAGACGTTTGCATCTGAACTCTTCAGGTGTTTGTGATTTTAATGTACATTAAAATGTTTTTAGGTGAGGTCAGAGAAGAAATTAAAAACTGAATTCTGCAAGAGTGCATTAAATTGATCAAACGTAAAGACATTTATAATGTGACATTTATAAGTGAAAAATAAATACTGTCTTTGTGAACTCTTTATTCATCAAAAATCCTGAAAACTATGTTTAATGGTTTTCTCAAATTTAAGCAGAACAACTGTTTTCAATATTGATAATAATAAAAGAAGAAATGTTCCTTAAGCGCCAAATCAGCATATGTGATTTTGGATAGGACAATATTTGCCTGAGATACAACTATTTGAAAATCTGGAATCTGCAAATCTGCAATCTAGAGGGTGCAAAAAAAAAAAAAAAAAAAATCTAAATACTAAACGAATCTGAATCAAAGTTGTACAAATGAAGTTTTTAGTTATGCATATCATTAATCACAAATTAAGTTTTGATATTTACAGTAGGAGATTTACAAAATATCTTCATGGAATATGATCTTTACTTTATATCCTAGTGATTTTTGGCATAAAAGAAAAATTGGTAGGCTAATTTTGACCCATACAATGTATTTTTAGCTATTGCTACAAATATATCCATGCTACTTAAGACCTGATCACAGTGTGTCATGTGAGCATTGATTATGTGTGTGTTTCCTGAAGGTCGCATGATCTGGCTGACGCTCTTGACACAGCAGAATGTGATCTGGACACTAACCAGGATGGTGTTATCCAGGTCCGAAACTTACCCCCACAACAGCGGGCCAAGTTATGGATGGTAGGTATATATGTGTGTGTGTGTCTGAAAACAAAATGGCTTGACTCATCAGCCTGTGTAGCATCATGTGGAAATATCGACTATCTGGATTAGGGCTGGGCGGTATGACCAAAATTTTATTTCACGGTATGAGAAATTTTATTTCACCTATTCTTTCACGATATAGTTTTTTATATAGTTAGTTATTCCAGAAAATGTACAAAAGGGCTTTAAATAATAAACTAGAAGCTAAAGTTCGATAACTAACTTTAAATGTTGGCTTGGAGAGCTAGAAACACTTTTGTGTCCGAGTTCTGACTTCTAAATAAAACACTGTAAAAAAGTCTTTGAATTGAGATCTGTTATCCTGTGGCCCACTCTTGTGGACAACATTAGCACTATGAACCACAGTAACATCTCACGCTCATGAAAGGCTTTAAGTGCAGTGTTTCCCCTACCATTATCTTAGGGGGGCGCCCCGCCCCCCCAACGGCACCCCCCGCCCCCCTTGAATGTCAAGTTCATTTTATTTTCGATATAGCGTCAGATCACAATAGAAGTCATTAAGGTTATCTTTCCTATAGAACAGGGCTATACATTGTTCTTTTATTAAACAAACTAAATTGCCTTGTGTTATTTATCTTATTTACACGAAGGCATGTCATTTCTGTCTTTACATGATCGCGTGTTTACAATGTCTCCTCTGCGAAAACACAGACTGGATCGCGGACTCCATTCATAAAAACCGAATCTACTATAGCGCGAAATGCCACGTAAATTCGTCGATTTTTGGATTAATAAATCAAAAGTTGGTCTGTTACTTCATTCAAATCGCGATATGGACTAGTGTCTGTGAAAACTGAAATGCAAAAAGACCGTTTCAATATGAATCCTGCATGCTCCGTTTGCCTCTGTTTGTATGAATGGTGGAGACGCGCTTTTACTACACGCATATACTGAAGCACACGTGACGCTCCCGCTAATTTTGGGCATTTGCATCTCGCATGAACAGATAAACTCAATATCCAAAGCTGCTGTGAGTGTCACTTTTACCGTTTCATTTGAGAAAACTAGCATCATAACATGCTGTACACACACAGAAACTTCAAGGCAACCTGTCAAAATAAAAGTAACATGTAACAGAACATTAGTCTTGTATTACTTTTGTACAGTATAATGTAGGTGTTTATATATTCCTATTTAAATAATTGACATGAAACAATATATATGATAAAAATAAATATAACAAGATTAACCACTTAATTGTAGAAAAAATACTACAATTATTATTTAAATGTTAAATTATTATTATTTATTGATTTTAACAGTAAACCTCTGTTTATTTGCCAAAAATTAAAAGGGTTTATTTTTCATTTGATTAAAAATAAATAAATGTTTATACTTTTAATTTGATTATGAGAAAAAATAATACACACAAGAATTAAAAAAAAAAAAAAAAGCAAAAGTTGGTAGAGCCCTATTGTTCAAAATGTTAAAATAGAGAGTTTTGGACTTATTTTTCCACTGAATAAGTCTATAATAATGTTTTCGTTATTTCACAAAGTAGGGTAAAGTACCGGGGGGAAAAAAAGTAACGTTGGCTACCGGCACCCAACCCCCTAAGCGCCCCCCCCCCCCCCCCCAACACTGGAAACCTAGGGGAAACACTGAAGTGTTACATAAAGCAGCTAGCAAACACCTGAATGTACCTGTTGATGTGTTCTAATGGGTGGATGGACTGAAATCGCTGGAATATTTACATTTTAAAGGAGGTCAAATTCGTGCAAATGATGTAGTTTTGTGGGCACGTACACAAAATGTACGCGATGAAGGATCTGCTTTTGGTTTTGAATAAAACAGCTCACAAACAGCTAAATTTAGCTCTTGTTGTGTTCTTATGGGTGGATGGAATGAAATCGCTGGAATATCATAATTTTAATTAGTTCAAATTAGTTTTGTGAGTACGTACACAGAATGTACGCGCTGAAGCAAAAGTGAAAGTAGGTAAGAGGCCATCGCTCTTGAGTGAAGAGGAATTGCTCCTTTAGAGGGGGCATTTTTTTCTCAGCCAATGCAAGTCTATAGGAAATTTTTCATGTAAAATTTTTTTTTATAATAATAAATAAATTGTAAGTCTGATCAGTCTAAAAAGATATAGCAACAATCTCGTGGCCAGGGCCCAGGTCGCTGCCAAGTTTGGGGCTTCTGCTCGTGAGTTGGCCACGCCCACTTATTTACATTTCGCGGAATACATGGAATAAAAAAATTCTTTTAGGGTACACATTTCATTCCGCGTTAACGATATATACCGTCATTCCGCCCAGCCCTAATCTGGATTATGAAAAAGCTTTGGAAAGATTGTACATGCTGTGTGTTGATGAGATGGACAGAAAAAGCTTTCATGCTTATGACAGAATACATAAGAGATCCATACAGAGCTTTGTTTTAAAGGGTTTCCTTTAGAGCCAACGGGTCCCAAAGGGCTTTAGAGAGCCTCTGTATCGATCAAATGGCCATTAAGGAAACTGTAGAAGGCTCGAAGTGTAGGACCGTTTAAATGTACACCCCATGGGGATGGCATTAGCTTAGATCACACAGTGTGTTTCAAAAGCCTTGTTGAACTGCAGTTGCTTTCACAGCGTTTCCTTTACCATACTTTTCCCCCCCTTATTTTTTAGTTTCTGGCTCTGATGTTGAGCGTGTGCATGTGTGTTTGTGTGTGTGTTAACAGATTGCATTGAACGTGTCTGGTAAAGGAGATAGTCTGTCCTCATGGGATGGGGCTTTGGACCTTCCAGAACAGACGCTCATTCACAGCCGCAGTCAGCAGATCATTGGTGAATAACCTTTGCACACCTCACCTCATTTTCATTGTGCCGTTTATGTGTAGTAATGCACTACACATTTATAGCATATCAGTTCTATGAATGTGTAGAAAGACAGTCTACATTATAAGCCTGCTGGTTATTCAAAACAGCCTGTGACATATTGTGCGTTTAACACACATTTAACTGTTGGCAAGACTTTCTTTTTGTTTGTAAAAGCATGTCTTGAAACTAAACTAGCAAGTTATTTTTGGATCAGGAGTACCTTCCTTATCTGTTATACATATTATTTTTAGAGATGTAACGATATCAAAATCTCAAGATACGATAATATCCGCAGTATGAAGTCCACGATACGATATTTATAAAAAAAAAAGTCAAATGAAGATTTGGAAAAAATGCAAATTTTGTACTTTTTAAAGTTCAATTATTTTCTCTAATAAATGAAGTCAGAAAAAAGTCAGTGAATCAATATGTACCTGAACTTTAAAGGGGACTTGACCCTCTTTTTAGTTGTGGTGGTCTAAATTACTTTCACATTGGTGTTTTAGAAGCCAAACAAATTAGATTATAAAAATAAAAATAACAATTTTATGTTATTGTTATTCCTATGACAGTAATAGCCATATATTTTTGTGTGCAACACCCACATCTCATCTCGTTTTTTTTATGATCTGTTATACTCAAATACATTTCACAATACAGAATGAAAGATTTGATGCTGTTTCAGTTTCATTGTGGCTTATTTATTTTATTTTTTTCTGTATAAATAATATTTACATTCAACTTTTTCAGACACCAGATACATTTTTTTTAATATATAATATAATTTATATACAATATATTTTTTACTAGTGGGTACAGGACACTCTAGTTCAATTATGTAAAGGAGGATAGCAAAATAAAGTGAACTATGATCTATTATACCCCAAAATTCTTCATACAATGGACTACCAGTAAAATAGATAAACATTTTACACTTTGTCCTGACCATGTTTTCTTACATACCTTTCTATCAAAGTTATCTGACATTATCAAGATGAATTTGTTCTTGTTATATTTTGTCGTATTGCGAAATTACGGTGTTTCCGTTAACCGATGTTATGCGAATAGAGCGTCATTTTTTTTTCTTCCTCTTGCAATAAGTCATGGCAACGGATTTTGGCTATATTTAGTCGAATGTGACCTGTAAATGCAAAAAAATGTTTTCATTGCTGTTTTGCAAAATATTCCTTTTTCAAATTGCCTGAAAAACCACCTCATGTAAGCATAAAAACTTTTTTTGCGATATATGGGAGTTTTTGCGAAATTGATGCGTTTCCATTAGACGTATTTTTAATTCACAATTTCATTTTGCGCAATTTAAGGGGTAATGGAAACGTAGCTAATGTGAGAAATAAGGGTGTCCGAATAGATTTTGGTTTGACTGTAGTTAATCATTTAATTAGATATTTATTCCACCTTGTTTTTTCTGTAAAAATAGCTAATAAACCAACAGCACTAGCTTAGTAGCTTATCTTGGAAGGATGCTCCCGGAGTCATGATAAATCCCATGCATTCTTTTGAGTTCTGTGCACAAACCCATTATCTCAAACAATATACTGAGGAAAAATATGAATATGAAATGGTGGGATTCCTTATATTTTGATGTAAATGTTTTTCTTTGGATATAGATGAGCTAGGGTTACCAGCGGAGGAAGGACGGGACCTGGTATCAGATGTGGAGTCAGTGATCACATTTTACTGCAAGTCCAGAAATGTCACCTTCACTCCAGATCTTAGTTGGCCACACATCCTCAAACCACTTCTGGGCTTGCAGCTGTCTCGCAAAGACCTCTACAACTGCTTCTACGCCATCATGAATAAATACATCCCACGGTAGGGGTGTTCATATGTCTGTCTGTGATTTTGTGTACTTAAAAAAAAAAAAAAAAAAAAAAAAAAAAGAATAAAACCCAGAAGCTTTGTTCTTTTTTTTTTTTCCCCCAAAATTGGTATTGAGGTAATGGAAATGTAGCAAAGTTTAAACAATTTAAACTGAAAGAAAGTTTCAGTTTTGTTAAAGGTGGTTAAATGCTGATAAATGCCACCCTTTTCAAGTCTTCTGTGCCCGAAAAGGTCAATAGAGACAATGTTAGGTTGGAAGAAGGGCTTTATATGTCAGTTTTCTTGATATAGGGTAATTATTTGCCTTTTGCAGAGACTGCGTTGCGAAGGGAAGACCATTTCACCTCTTCAGACTCCTACTGCAGTACCATGAGCCTGAATTCTGCTCATTCCTGGACACAAAAAAGATCACTCCCGATGCCTATGCCATCAACTGGGTCAGTCATTCTCTGTTTGAATATTTTATAAAGTATTTGGCTTAGTACAAGGGTGTCCAATCCTGCTTCAACTTGCCACAACACACCCTCCTGGTTCAGGTGTGTTTAATTGAGGTTCAAGCTTTTGTTCTGCCACAACCAGGATTGGAAACCCCTGGCTTAATATTTAAAGGAACTGTATGTAAGAAATTTATGTCAGTTAATCATAAAATGGCCCTGACATGTCACTAGACATTAAGAAATCATGTTCATTTCAAATACTTATATCACTGACAACAGTGGTCCGGCCAGGATATTGTCATTTAAAAGTGAAAGTTGCAGCCCACAACTGATGTTATTGTTGTCATGTTGTGTTTTGTTCTGAGGCTCCACCCTCCAGCTATCTACCAATCACGAAGTCAGTTTTGTGATCCGGGTTGCCAGCTCTGTTACAGCTGCAGCTATGAACCTGTCGGATAAAACATGTATAACGTTACGAAACCTAAAAGACCTCGTTATGAATCCGAAATACGTTGTGACAAAATAAAAATTAATTATCAAAATAAATCAAGGATTTGTATAGGAGATGCCTTTGAAAGATGGAGACGGCTGAAAACGGAGAAGAATTTGAAGACAGACGCCAACGTTGCTAATTTTCTCCTGGACAGGTAAGATTCATCTATGATTGGCTAACTTTGCTTCCGTACACAGTGGATTTTCCACGGTCACCCGCGCTAAATGCGTTCATAAAAAGCTTTATATCGCACCACTAGCAGGGTATGAAAACAATCTATGTTCGACTGAAATGTGGTGTTACACCGAGTCTACACTGGACGCGACAAAGCGACCGTTGCAAATCATTTAAACTTTGTGTGAGCATGTCATAAATAGAACGCGGCAGCAGATTACTGTCGGGGATCTGCCGTGTCGCGCCGCATCCAGTGTAGACGGCATAAAAGGTTCTATTGTATTTTGTCGCGTCGCGCTGCGCCACTCGCGTCCGGTGTAGACACGGTGTTACAGTACATCTTTACGAAATATTTGGCTAATCGCCATTAGTAAATTTTTGCGATACATAATTACTTCGCAAAACATCTCTCGTGAAGCAACAGAAGAAAAAAAATACTGTGTAGGACTCGTCACTTGCCATTGGAAGCTCCTTGTAGCAGCCTAGGTTCCTGCTGGATGCTGCTGCTTAGCTGGCAACCTCGAGTCAGGGGGGAGAGGGAGGGGATACACCGTTCTACAGTATTTTGAAAGTGATTGCAGTACCAGTTTTGGCCACAATTCTACAAACGGTTCCTTTAAATTATACTTAAAGGGTTAATTCACCCAAAAATGAAAATTAGCCCATTATTTACTCACCCTCAAGGCATCCTAGGTGTAAATGACTTCCTTCTGTCAGACAAATGCACTCTTGAGTTAAGTGCACCCATCTATAATAAAAAAGTGCCTCACACGGCTCTGGGGGGGTGAATAAAGGCCTCCTGTAGCGAATCGATGCGTTTTTGTAAATATCCATATTTAAAACGTAATCATTTTTTTAGATTAAAGTGATTATTACGTCTTAAATATGGATATTTGTCTTACAAAAATGCATCGATTCACTACAGGAGGCCTTTATTCACCCCCGGAGCTATGTTTGGACTGTCGAAGAGAAACACCTGGCCTTTGCCATTATAAAGCTTGGATGAGCCAGTACAAATTTTAATCTGATTCCAATCTCATTTGACTGAAAAAGGAAGTCATAAATACCTAGGATGCCTTGAGGGTGAGTAAATAATAGGCTAATTTTCATTTTTGGGTGAACTAACCCTTTAACTTATAAACACTATGGATCAATTATGAAAAAGTGTTATGGTCGTAATCCTAAATTTAAATCAAAATATTTTGAGCTGTATTCTAATAAGTCCTTTTTTAAATTCTTGTTTCCTGCAGCTGGGCAGTCTCTTTTCTAGCAGCTGTCCCCCAGAGGTGTCACAGGCTTTATGGGATGTTTATCTCCAACAGGCTGACCCTTTTCTCATCTTCTTCCTCATGCTCATCATCCTTGTCAATGCCAAGTATGTGACAGTTCAGACTGTTCAGTGAACAGTTTTACTTTGCTGTTTATGAGGAATGTTAATGTTTTTTTCTGTTTTCTGATGTCCAGAGACGGCATCTCTATCCACGAAGGAGAAAGCAGAGAGGAAATTATCAGTAAATTCTTTCATGCATTTTTTAAAACAATACATTACAAAAATCTGTTGCATTGTCCAGTGTGTCCAAAGTGTACAGCTGTAATTTTTATTTTCTTTTTTCCCAGGTATGCTGAAGCAATCACCAGAATTCCTAGATGTAGAAGACCTTGAAGACTTGTTTTCTTTAGCACAGTATTACAACAGCAAGACGCCTCTTTCTCTCAGAAAGGTAAGCGTTACAGTGGTGGTCAAAATTATTAGAACACTAGTATTTTCATCAGCTAAAAAATTATTTTAGGTCAGTTATTTCTATCTTTTATCAGTAGGAAATATCAATTTACATTTCCAGACATTCATTTTGCCATTGATTGTAATAATCCAGTGAGATTTATATGCACAAGGAGTCTGCTAAAAGTTTTTGTAAAAATGCAGTAAAATGAGAATGCTTTCAAAAATATGATGTCATAAATAGATTTTCTTTATCAATTAACTTCTGTTAACTAAATTAAATCAACATTTGGTGTGATCATCCTTTGCGTTTAAAGCGGCTTTTGTCCTAGCTGCGTTTGTGCATAGTTTTTCAGGTAGCTTTGCAGATAGGTCTCTTGAAGTGTCTTGGAGATGTTGCCACAGTTCTTCTGGATTTAGTCTGTTTTAGTTTGTTCTGTTTCTTCATGCCGTTCCAGACAAACTGAATGATGATGATGAGATCAGATGTGGAGCACTGGCTGTTGTCAGATTCCTTGTACAAACACAAATCTCACTCGATTAATACAATAAATGGCAAACTGTAAAAATAGAAATAACTGACTTAAAACTATATTTTAGCTGGTGAAAATACTAGTGCTCTAATCATTTTGGCTTCCACTGTATATCTGTGTTCTTTGGACTGGGTGCAACCAGCTTCCTCTTAATAAAAACTAGGGTTGGGTACCGAAACCCGGTGCCAATACGGCACCGGTACCCATATAACCGGTATGTACCGGACCGAAACACAACGCGAATTTCGGTGCCTCATTTCGGTGCCGCTTAAGTGTCTTAACTGTCTTTTGAAATATTTGTCTTCTGGTGCTATGACACGGATGTAAGAAGCTTTGATTTGTCAACATGCATGATCGCTAGTTAAATTTAAATACTGCATTCATGGGGTGTCAGAATGATCGGAAAAATTATTTCCTGAATGAGAAAACTCACGTGAACGTCGGAAAGCTTTGATGATACAAATCCAAGACATCTGGCCATTTTCACATTTCAAATTAAAAGCACAAATCGTAGGGAAATGAAACCATCCAAGAAGCACGTGAATTCAGAACCTATCGTTACTTTTGCTCTGACTGCAGCAGGTAGACCACGTTAGCTAACGTTACATTAAACACGCTTAACTTAAAATGCCAAAAACTAAATGTTCTAAAGTGTGGCTATATTTCACAAAAATTGATTCAGGACAACGCGACATGCAACACATGTTTTACAACAGTTGTGTGTAAAGGGGGAAACACGTCAAACTTAATGAAACATTTGAGGGCACATGGAATAAGCTTGAAAGCATAGGGATGTACCGTGTTTGACAGTTTGTGGACATCAGCTGGCACTATCAGCAGGGCGCGATTTGCTCTAGTCTATGCATCCCTGCCTCTGCTGAATTATTTGAATTCCCGTTGGGATAAAATATCCTGTGAAGCTCTCCTACGTCCTGATGTAAATCGTCTAAAAATGAATCAAATGATTCGCGATACACGCATTGAAGTTCTGTTCTCAATAAAATGATTCGCGATCCGATTGGAGCGATTCGAAAGAGTGAATCACTGTGCGTTACTTAATAACCACACGAACCCAGTCACCATTAACAAAGGGGTTATTATTAAAAGGAAGAAGCAACAAAAAAACGTTTAGGAGGATGATTCCTCCCGCATATACATTTGAGTGCAGTGCAAGGGAAATACCCCGAAACCCGAGCCTTAAAGGGACAGACACCCAGACCGTTACAAGTGGTTTACTAATTCGTAAATAGTTTCAAATAGTTTCAAAAAGCTCTGTTTATACTTTGCTCACTTTCTCTATATAATTTATTTGTTGTCTGAAATTAAATCATTACAATTAATAGACCTAACTTACTGAACTTAATTTTTTTTTAATGAAATTGTGATCACATTAGACAGTTTTTGTATTAAAAACATTTCATGACATGACACGTAACAGATTACACTAACAATTTGGTCACCCTTCCACCTATAGGAAGAGAAAAAAGATTTAGACTAGAATGGAGACAGATCTGAACACAGGGCATGCGCACATCAATCTAACGTTATTTTTATCACAATGTACAACAATAATACTGTTTTATGTATAATAGTAAGGGCTAAGTGTAGACATTAAAAAAACACAATCTTTTAGGTAGAACAATTAATTTCATTGTTAGTTTCAGGTCAGAGCTGTACCCCTTCTAGCCACAACCCTGCCCCCTGCCCTGGTCTTACCAGGACATGCAATAAGTCAGGAGAGGTGCTCTATTTTGCCAGAGAAGGCAAATATGGTAATATTTCTGCAAAAGAATTGCTGAAATTTGAAGCTGTTAAATTATTGTAGTTGGGTTAGGTGGCTTAGATTTTATTGTTGTGTTTTGTATTTACTTATATATTAATGTATACTTTAAACTTTTAATAGATTTTTCATTTTAAAGAACCTTTTTTGTCCAATAAAAAGATATTCTTGTGTCATCCACCATTTTGTGGCTTTTTTTAAAAGTATCGGTTCAGGCACCGTTTTGGCACCGGTATCGATTTGGCACCGGTATCGAATAAACCCCAAACGATACCCAACCCTAATAAAAACAATAGATTCATCAGGATAGAGTCATGGTCTATCACAATAAATGTTTAGCAGGTATTTCATGCTCATTATCTGCTTTATGTGCTTTAGGAGAACCATAATCTGTTTGGCAGCAGTCTGGTGGCTCTGAAGGAAGAAGACATGGACCTGAGTCAGGCTCTCTGTTTGCCTGTATCGGTTCCTGAGATCCTGCAAGCCAACCAGCTACAACCTGTGAGTTCCCACTCCCCAAGAAGACATCTTCACATTATCTTTCATATTTATTAATGTTGATGATCAGGGCTCAACATTAAAGGGTTGTTCGTATGTTCTTGCGATTTGCATGCTGTTTAGGAGGGCGTGAGATTTTTTGTAGTTGACTGCCGTCCTGCTGAGCAGTACAATGCTGGTCACCTCTCCACTGCCTTTCACCTGGACTCTGACCTGGTAAGAATTTTTGCAAGCAGAGAAGGTGGCATTTGTTTGTAATAGTTCTAATAGAGATTGATTTCCTTTGGACCCACCTTGCTTCCTTAAAAATGCAATGTTTTAATATGTGTAGCTGCGTCAGAGAGTAATTGCACACAGCTCTGTGCACCTCCTGTGTCCTTGATGTGTAAAACTGTAAATGATATGGTATTGATTCACAGATGCTTCATAATCCCTCTGAGTTTGCCCTATCGGTGAAGTCTCTTCTGGAGGCACAGAAGCAGTCTCTGGAATCTGGCTCGGTGGCAAGTGGAGAGCATCTGTGCTTTATGGGCAGTGGACGGGAAGAAGAGGACATGTACATGAACATGGTGCTTGCCCACTTTCTACAGGTCAGAACTACATCTGCTGCTGCAATTATTATTGAAAGCATTTGACAACTGATAAGAACGTAAGTGGTAATCTAATGTTTGTTGTTGTTTTTTTTTGTTTAGAAAAATAAAGAGTTTGTGAGCATAGCAAAAGGTGGATTTATGGGTAAGTTCTGTTCTCTGTTTTGGTCTATGCATTGTACTGTCTGGTCAAATATAAATAAGTAAATAAATGTATTCAGATATAAAAAATAAATGTGATCAGCAGGTTTACATAACATGACAGCAGCAGTTACATTGTGCTGATGAAAATAACTGTGTGTATAAAGTATTTTTCTTTAATGTTCAGCATTGCAGCAGCACCTGGCAGATATTAACGTTGAAGGGCCGGATAACGTTTATGTTCACTGGATTGTGAGCACCTCAGGATCCCACAGCAGCCTCAGCTCAGCTGATGTGAGTTTAGTGTGTATGTGTGTGTGTGTGTGTGTGTGTGTGATGCACTTTACATTAAAAGACTTCACTCCAAAAGAAAACAGCATTGGGGTGTAACGGTTCACACATTTCACAGTTCAGTTTGATACAACACCGATGTCACGGTATTGAGAAAAAGGAATATCTCAGTATTTTTGTTTTCCATTGTTTTTTAATATAACATCCTAAAATA
>NC_133372.1:24618170-24661065 GCF_049309525.1 Garra rufa | reverse complement strand
TAATAAATAAAAGTTTAAAAAACAGCATTTATTTAAAATAGAAGTCTTTTGTAACAACATAAACTATCATTTAAAAGTTTGTGGTCAGTAATTTATTTTTATTATTTTTAATAAATACTTTTATTTAACAAGGATTTGTTCAATTGTGATATCAAAGTGATATCAAAGACTTATATTGTTATATTTTAAATAAATGCTGTTCTTTTAAACTTTTTCATTTATCAAAGAATCTTGAAAAAAGTAATACAGGTTCAGAAAAATATTTGACAGCACAACTGTTGCCAACATAGATAATTCTAATAATGAAGTGGCATGTTAGAATGATTTCTGAAGCATCATATTGACTGACTGGAAATTCAGCTTTGCATCACAGAAATTTTTTTAATCATTATTATATATTGTAATTTTGCAATATTACTGTTTTTCTTCTTTTTTTTATCAAATAAATGCAGCCTTGATGAGCAGAAGAAACTTTAAAAAACTTACTGATCCCAAACTTTTGTAGCTGTATAAAAACCTGTTTTGCTTTGATGTTGCAAACTGTTTTTTATAATATTAAACACTGGTTTGTAGCTCATTGGTTATTTACTTACAAAGGCCAATAAAGCATTCTCAGGAAATATCTTTTTTGTGCATTAGAAAAAAAGGTGGATACTTGTAGCATATTCCTTTCGTTTTCTGAGTGGCATTTAGTGCCATCTGGTGGACATTTTAAGTCAAGCAAGCCATTAAATGCATCAACTTCCTAATTCCTAATAAATTTACTTTCAGAAGTTAATTCAGCCCATCTCTTATATTGATTCAGGGGGATCTGAACGCAGATGGCAAAGGAGTAAAATCACTTGTCAACAAAATGACCTTTGCACTCAAGTCAAAGTCAGTTAATGTAAAAGAGAAGGTGATCAGCTTCATTGAAAACACTTCCACACCGGTGGACAGGTGAGCATCTTTAATCTTCATTTTTTTTAATCACTGGCATTCTTTCACGTTTTTCTTTCCAGATATGTTCTTCTATTGATTAAAAAGAAAAAAGGAGGGCTATTGAATAAACGGGCCAGGTTTTTTTATTTTTTTTTTACCATCCCCACTTTTATTTAAAAAACAAAACAAAATAAAACTTAAATAATATTGCATAGAGGTATTTATTTAAAGTGATTGATTTTCTGAAGTCTTTCTGTTTTAATCATCCTCCCGACCTATGCCCTGTTATTTCACACTAGAATATCTTTCAATCTACCCTGGCCAGAGAAGGGAATACTGGATCGGTAAGACTTCATTAATGTTTGTCTGTGACCCACCAGCGTGCATCCGGTTTCCGCAACATTCCCTCTCAAGGTGGCGCTGTCAGCTTTAGCTCATTCCAGGGGTTTTAAAACCCTGATTAAATGGCACTCATGTATGCTCTAACACCATATGCATCTGCATCACCTGCATCTATAGTACAAATATCCTTTTCATCCTTTTAAGTTTCCTGTTTCCTGCTTAAATACTTCAGAGAATATCATCAGAGTGTAAAGTAACATAGTATTTGCTACTATGTCATCCACTACCAGACATTCACACGCATGTGTAGTAGAATTCACAAACACCACTTAGAATGGTTGAAGCTGTGAACCATAGATCTTGTCACTTCCTGACAGTGTTGGCTGTTTTGACTTTGTTCCTTTCTTTGTTTTACGCCAGCAGTTTTTGTCTCCGCAGTCTGAAGTCTGATCTCTGCTCTCTGGGTCCTCTTATGTTCTTAACTTGTTTTTATACAGATTTGATCACAGCTGTGGAAGTCTGGGGCAATTTTGATTAAATGTTCAGATTTACAGTAAAATGGATTTAAAAGATTCACTTTCTGAAATGCCTGGCTTTCCACAGTTTGATTCTCATCTCTGGTAAAATGCAAACATGTTAACTTACCTTTCTTCCAACTAACAGTACTCACCTTTCTAATCCTAGAGGATACCTCATCTCACTGCCATGCTCTTAGAATGCCTGTATTAGGACAAGGAAAACAATGTTGGTGTGTAGGACAAGCCTTTATTCCTCTAGAAGGTCTTGTAAGGACTTACAATGTTTTTTTTTTTTTTTCCCCCAGGCATGTAAGCAGTAGTGATCGGGTGGGGAAGCCATACAGGGGAGTGAAGCCTGTCTTCAGCATTGGTGATGAAGAAGAGTATGATACAGGTAAAGACACTGATTTAAATCAAGCACATTCAACCTGTCTGGAGCACTCAACTTGCAATTTTTTTTTACGGTTACAGGGTCCCTACATGGTTTGGAAAAGTATGGAATTTAATATAAGTAATTTCCAGGTCTTGAAAAGTATGGAAAAAAGAGAGTATGGAAAAAATAGACTTTTGCCCCTATATAGTTTTTAATAACAGAAAATTGAGAATACAATGAAAATAAATGTTTCATATAAGACGTGTGTTTTCATGGCAGCTGTTTAGTGATTGCCAAACACGACTAACAGTATGAAAGAAAACACCTTGAATTCCAAGGTGTTTGCTTTCATTATGCAAAATTCAAGTTGGCATTTTGGCTTTCTTCTCACAATATTCACATTACATAACCTTTGTAAAACTAAAAAAAAAAAAAAAACTTAGCATATAGGACAATGCACACTGAGCCACCTATTGTGTCATCAGCCCATTTTGCATTGTTAATATTTTGCCAAATTTTGGACACTTTTTTTTTATTTTTTTTTACAGTACCAGTCATTTTTTATAGAACCTTCAACTTGGCAATACAGCCGTATTTTGGCATCAGCCCATTTTGTCTCAGAGGATGTGTTAAATTGGACATAAGGCCTTGATATTAGAGGGACTACCATGTCAAATTTTTTTTATCTCTAATTACTAGGGGTGTAACGATACACCAAAGGCACGGTTCGGTTCGGTTCACGGTTTTGGAGCCACGGTTCGGTTCGGTTTCAGTTTGCTGTGGGGTTAGGGTTGATGTCATCTTAACAGCAATGCTAAGGAACAATAGATTCACTTAATAACAACTAAACTTTTTCTTTAGGGATGCACCGATCCGAATCGGCCGATTCATGCTTGCGCGTTTTGTCAGTAAAGCCGGTTCTGTAATCAGCGGTAAATGCCATCAGGTGCGGGATTTCACGTTGAGCCGTATACATGGATTTGCGCAGCTCGTCAGTGAACAACGGCTGTGTGTAGTATATACGGCTCAACGTGAAATCATGCACCTGATGGCATTTACTGCTGATTACAGAACCGGCTTTACTGATAAAACGCGCAAGCGATCGGCCGATTCGGATCGGTGCATCCCTATTTTTCTTTATTAACTTTGCCAACCCATTTTAGTACAGTCAGGATACCTGAGTAAGTTAGACATTTAGACATTTAGACATTCACGAGTTAAAAATGTACTTATCCGGGGTAAAAAAATGCCTTTTTTTGCTGTAAATGAATCCATTCTGAAGCTATAGTCTCATCACTACAGTACTCTATAAGGTCTTACTTTAATCTGAATATTTGTGATATTTGCCTTAAATTGATTTCTAGGACACTTTTTAACTTTATTTTCCTAACCTTACTAACTGTATGTGTCATCATTCACATCAAATTCTTAAATTTTATCAATACATCAAATTAGAATAATTAGACTCTGTATGGTTGCACAAATTAAATCAGTATCAACAAACTCCATCTTTCCATTGCACAGGAAAAACCGGGCCTGCAATGAAATTGACATTTAACTGTATTTGCTTAGACTGTTTAATGAAGATAAGAGGTTCCAAAAAATGCATTTACACAGTAAAAATTCAAATACATAAATAATGCAATAAGATTAATGTTATACTTTTTTTTAAACATAAATCAAAAATATTGGAAAAATGCAATACCTTTAAATATAAAATCGAACCACCAATAGGTGGCAGTAGTCACTGTCTTAATGAGCGAGTCACGGATTCAACCATAGATGGATTCAACCAGTTCTTTCACTGACTCCATTCATTAAAAAAATGCTAAATTATTCAGTACTGAAATACCGCTGTGTTGCTCGGAGATTCACGGAGGTTCTGCTGTTGCTTAGAACTATTTTCGTTTGCAAAAATGGTTAATGATGTGTCTAAAATGTAAGTCAGTTAATATTAACTACTAGTTTATTGAACTATGTTTGTTCATGCTTGTTTCTTTGTGTATGCTTTTGAGCCTATTAGTGTTGATTTTCTGTGAGTCAGATAGCCTGCACGAGCTTGATACCGTCCGTTTTCAGTTATCTGAAGTAATAAAATCAGAATTATGTTCACCAAAGTTTCGTTGTTGCGCTAGTTATTGTTTGTAATTGATGTTTTAATCAGGTTACTTGTCTGGTCGGGCAAGTAAAATCCCCTTTCACTTGCCCTTTCACAAAATCCACTTGTCCCGGACAAGCGTTAATGTCGTCGAGCCCTGAGTAGTAACCGAGTGTGATCGCTCACTTAAGTCACATGACATGACATGCACTTGGAAAATACTAACTTTAGAATATAATATTTACAACAAAAGCTCATCATTACTAATACAATTTAATCAAATGTAATAAAATAAAGATGTTTAAATTGGTTAAATAAGTTAGAGACAAGTGACGTCAACCCCAACAATGGGCAGCAGGGGGCGTGAGAGTACTGCGGTCCGCCACGAGAGTTTCGCGATACGTATCGTGGTTGGTGTATCGTGATATTTCGGTTCGGTTTGTAATATCGTTACACCCCTACTAATTACCATTTCTATCTCTATTAATTCATGTGCATATATGCTCGTTTTATTCATTTTAAGATGGCAGTGACGCACAATAGGTAATAATAATAGGTTGTATAAAACTAGGTCAATATAAAGTTGAAAATATTGCTGTAAAAAACAATTACTTTTTGGGGTTTTTATATAAATATAAAAATAAGTAATAAATAGGAATGTTTCTGTGGCAACTAAGTGAAATAGGTTTACATTTAAGTAGTGATGACAAAAAACTGGAAAACCTATTGTAGAAATAAAAATAAAAATGGAAACATCAAAATTTATTTTCATTTAATCTCAGAATCTTTTTAATGGGGTGGTTAACCAAAAAAAGAAGTTGGGTCCCACTTTACATTAGGTGGCCTTAACTACTAAATACTTACATTTAAGTTAATCTTTTGGTACAATATTGTGCACTTATTGTGTACATACATGTTTTTACGTTGTACTTATATTTTTTAAAAATCCCTTTATGTAATTACATCTGCAATTCATTTTTTGCAATTACGTTTATAGTTACACTGTTGACCCTTAACCCACCCTTAAATCTACCCATACCACCAAACCTGTCCTTAACCCGTATTTCACCTTAATAGAAGCAAAAGTGTTTTGCAATACCAACATGACCAAAATAAGTACATTGTACTTATTTTCTGATGTAAGTATATATTAGTTAAGGCCACTTAAAATAAAGTGTGACCAAATTTTGTTAATTTTTTTTGTAAATTTTGTCATCCTAGTGTTGTTCAAAAGGCACATGGCATTTTTTTATTTGTCAGAACACAAAATAAATTAAAAAAAGGTGGCTACCTTTCATCTTATAATATAAAAAAAAAAATAATAATAATATAATATTAAAATTTTTAATTTTTCAGAACACAAAAATTAAAAGGAAAAAAAGGTGGCCACCTTTAATCTTATAGTATTAATAATAATAAATATTAATCCCATATGGCTTGTGCTTTTTTATTTATTTATTTTTTATATAAAGGTGGCCACCTTTAATCTTACTATAATATATTTTACTATAATAATAATAATAATAATAATAATCCCATGATTTGTGCTGTTTATTTTAAATGTTTTGCAGGTATTAAAATGTATCCAATTTTAAATGTATCAAAATGTAAATGTTTTGTTTAGAAAAGGGCTTAAAGAGGAACAAAATTTTAAATTGTATTACTCAAAGAACCTGCTCTGTATATAAGTATTTTAAGGCCATTCTGTCCGCGTTGATATGTACCTCTGGTACTTTTGTTGTAGTTAAATATACTCAAACATGTAATGGCGGTGTTGTACAACTTTTCAAGCCCTCCCTTATTCTCTTTTTCAGATGAGATTGACAGCTCATCAATATCAGATGATGACAGGAAAGAAATAGTCAATATTCAGACTTGGATCAACAAACCAGATGTAAAGCACCATATTCCATGCAATGAAGTGAAGGAGACTGGACACATGTTCCCAAGGTGAGGCTCACTGTCTGAACTCATAGAATGTGACATGGGATTGGCAATTCAGTGATTCCACTGTCAGAATTGTCAGATATAACTTTAAGTACCAAAATGAAATTTCCCCCATAAAATAGCCAAGGTAGTCAGAAAAACTGTTATGCTAATACTTAAGCCCTTCAGGTACTGACCCATCCCAGCTGGTGGATGGTGGGATAAGTGAGATGGTGGATAATTTCATTGTTTTATCTTCCACAGTCACCTGCTGATCACTGCAACACACATGTACTGTTTGAGAGAGATCGCTGCCCGAAAAGGTTTTGCTTACATCCAGTCCAGGCAGGCCCTAAACTCTGTGGTGAAGATCACCTCCAAGAAAAAGCATCCAGAACTTATCACTTTTAAGTTTGGAAACAACAATGCTGCAGGAGTGGAGATCGTGGCTGTGGAGAGGTATAGTAACTGACAACTAGACACCAGTGTAGCTTTTATTTTACACATTATCTCCTAGTCTCTGTATACTAGAGACTTTTTTTTTTTTTTTTTACATTTTACAAGAACTTTTTGACATTTAAAGCGATTTTCTCAATATTTGCTTTTTTTTTGAACCCTTAGACTCCTGATTTTCAAATAATTGTATCTCGACCAAATATCGTCCTATCCTAACAAACCATACATCAATGGAAAGCTTATTTATTTAGCCTTATAAATAGATTATAAATGGATGAATCTCAATTTCAATAAAATTAACCCTTATGACTGGTTTTGTGTTCCAGGGACACAAAAACGGAGCTTTCAATTGTTAGTTCATGTTCCCATTAAATCCAGGTCCATTTAAAAAAAAAATACATTTTTACATAATTGCTAAAATTAACATAATCCAAGATTAATAAATGCTTTAGAAGTGTTTTTCATTGTTTATTTCATTAACTAATATTTTAGTTAACTAAAGTAAAGCAATGGAACCTTGTCGTAAAGTGTTCCCATTTATTTTTATACATTTTATTTTATTTTTTGCGAAGTGTATTGTGCTTATGGCTATTGTAGGTTTATATATATATTTAATTTTTTTTTCTCCCCTTGGTTTGTAATATCTGCTTCAACTTAAATTTATTCCAGTTAGTTGCCAAAACAACAGTTCATGTAATACTTGTATTTTATTTCAGTGAGCAAAAATGTTTTTAATTGTTTAGCGATAATAGCTATAAATAGCTAACAGCTTAACAGTATATACAAATATGTATAGCTTCTTTTTTTTAACTTGGAAGTAACACAAAGAAGCTGGTGTCATTTACTAATGTTTGTAAATGTATAATGTGTAATTGAGGAAAAAACCTGCTATTTCACTTCCTTCAGACTAAAAACCTAAAATTTAATTTATTGATTGCTCAGTTTTACATTTTTAAAATGTTTTACACTTCCTTAATGTTTAGTATGCTTCCTTTGAGCTATTTTATTCTTTCTTCAGCTTATTTTGGTCAGTGTTCTGATTTCTCGTGTCGTCTTTTCTCAAGGTATTTAATTCCAAATGCGGGTGATGCCACTAAAGTCATCAAACAGCAAATCATGAAAGTTTTGGATGCTCTGGAGAGCTCTTAGTGACGGAGACATCGAAGATGCTGCACTCTGGTCATCCGGGAGATAACCACAGCTCCTACCAAAACCGCCTGAACAGGAAGGAGGGAGTAGAGCATTCCCACACAGTTTTTTGGTCATCATCCCCCCCTACCTCCTCCCTGGGCAACACTGACGTGGAGTTCTGTCATGACTCTTTGGGCACATTGCCATCAGGATTGACAGGAGTTCTAAAACTTTGGACTTGGAGATGTCGATATGAAAAAAGGTTCTTTTGTTCATGATTTTGATTTCTGTTTTGAGAAACTGACCTAATTAAGCAAATTAGATTTATTATTTCTCCTTTATCTGTCTCGAGCCTTAATGAGCTACAGCTTTTTATATGAGTCCTCAAACAGGATGAGAATACGGTTTTGGAACCTCAATCAAGGAACTTTATTGCGCTTTTTTTTGCTTCAGTGTTTGAGGTCACTAATTCTTTCGCCATCATATATTGCTGCATACTCGTGTAACTGAGAGGAGTTTGATGTATTTATCAAAGAGCAGTGTTTCTACAGCAAGCAGATTCACCAGAGGCTTTGTATTCACCACAACGGTGAATACATCTACATAATTTTCATATTTGGAAAGTATGCTACCCTACAGGATGCTGCTTGCACCAGTGTGACATACAAATACTTCCTTACAACTCTTCCGCTGCTCTAAAATGCCCTGAAATTAATAGAATATCAGTTGATGGGCCCATAAAGTTGTTTTATGAGCACAGCTTTTACTGGTTGGTGAGGGTTAAAGTAAAATGGTTCTTCTCTAAGTAATAGCCAAGTTTACCAGAGAATGTATTGAGAACCTGAAGTTTAGGATGCCTAACCAGCTTCTCTTGAGAATAGATATTCAGTAATACAAGTATTATGTATTGATGCTGAAGCACTAAAGAAAAAATGACTTGTAAGTCAAGTGAATGTAAAGAAAAACTAAAGTTAACATTAAGACTAAGAGAGGGTGATACATAACATTTCTGAAGCTAGTCCTGTCAGTTTGTCACACTATGCAAGTTCTAAAAGTCTTAAATTAAATGATGTTCATAGGACCGTGTCTCCCAGTGCTCAACTTTTTAACCTTTCTTTGTCTGTTAAACCACAGAATGCTATTGATAAAATCTCCTATTTAAATAAAACAAATGAGGTTCACCCTGCCTGACTATTCTAAATAAAATGGTTGTTTTGTATAATTAATACAATCAGTGTTACATGATATTTGTTTTATTTTGTTTATATCAAAATAAGTACATTGCAACATATTTACAATAATTCCTTAATAGTTTGATAAAGAATCGTTTACTCAGTGGTCACATGAAAGCGTAATAAAAAAAATCTGTACAATATTGCCACAAAAGGCTAATAACAAGTATCAAGTGAATTGGAAATTTGTTAAAAAAAAATACTGAAGCCATATTACATTGGCCAATGTATAAACACATCGGACAATGTACCAATGTAAATCACTTTCATACTTTTAGAGGCCAGTAAACAGCATGTCTATGCATCATCACAACTGTCAGAATACTTACACACTGCAAGTCAAATGAAAGATACAAAGAAGGGTTTACAGTATTACAAAAAGGCTACATGACAACATCAGTCTTACACCACAAATGAAAATGGATGAATAACACTTTCTGTGAGAATAAAGAACCATGTGCGATTTGAAACACATACAATCAGAGCTGACAAACGTCAATGTTTTACAAAAAAAGACATTGTTCAACCGCAAGGAATGATCGTCACAAAGAATACAGTTAACACTAAAGCTCCTGCTGGGAGGAAAAGGTTTTTTATACACAAAAAAGAGAAAAAGAATTATACCTTTGGCCATGTAACAAAAAAGAAACCCCCAAAGTTGAGTGTGTATTATGCAATATGTCAGCATTTCTTAAGTGCTTTGTCTCAAGAAACAATAAAATTGACAATTTAGCAAAAGCACCATTTCCCCTCAACAGCTGTTTGCTTTCAAGAAAGGGGTTTGAAATGACAACCAGAGCTAAATCCACCAGAAGAAAAATGAAACCATAAAGGACTTTAAGTGCATTTTATCAGCCCATTTAAGTTTAAGTGAACTAGACTATGAGGCTCACAGTTTTTTTGTAATCATCACTTGCAGAGGAAAACTGTGAAACGATCTGGACCAACACCAAGTGTGTTAATATAAAACAGAGCGCGTGAGTGTGTACAGTAAATGTGCACTTTTGACGTAGTATTATGCACTGCGTTCATTCTCCCTCCTCTTTGATGCGCTGTTGCTTGTTGCGGCGAGAATCCGGAGCCAGGTCGAAAGAGAAATCGGTCCAGTCGTCTCGTGGAGGAAAGGAAATGGTCTGGCGGAGAGTGAAACGCACTGCATCGATCACGCGCTCGCCTCGGGCTTCGGTGGAGCCCACGCTGACGGTGGATGTCCCGCTAGAGGTGCGCAAGATGTGGGGAGGGGGAGAAAACTCCATGGTCTGCCGGTACTCCATGATTCCTTTCCAGATGATGTGCTGGAATTCTGTGGGAATCTTCAGCCTGGACAAGTCCTGTGGATAGATATACCACAGAGCTCATGAATACAGTAGCCACTGCTCTCATCTCTCCAATAAACCAGGCACATCAGATCTGATATGTCCGTATAGATCCTTTGCAGTGCCATCAGAATGAGAGTTCAATTCAAAAATAATCCACCCAAAAATTCTGTCATTAATTACTCTGTCGTTCCAAACCTGTAAGACCTTCGATCATCTTCTGAACACAAGATGTTTTTGATGAAATCCGAGAGCTTTCTGACCCCATTAGTCAGCGCATTCAAGAACCAGAAATTTACCAAAAACATCAACACAATAGTCCATGAGACCACCCAAAATAACGGTTGAACCACTAATAGTTACAAGGACTATTTTATCAATGTTTTTGGTACCTTGAATGTAGGACCCTTGGATGAGAAAGGACTCAGGGTTTCCTCAAAAATACCTCAATTTGTGTTTTGAAGATGAATGAAGGTCTTGCAAACCTGTAAGACCTTTGTTCATCTCCCGAGCACAAATTGAGATATTTTTGAAATCCAAGAGCTTTCTGACCCCTCCATAGACAGCAAGAGTTGGCACGTTCAAGGACCAGAAATTTACCAAGAACATCAACACAATAGATGTGACATCAGTGGTTCAACCGTAATTTTATGAAGCTTTTACGGTTGAACCACTGATGTCACATGGACTATTTTCTGGGCCTTGAATGTAGGACCCTTGGGTCAGAAAGCCTTTGGATTTCATCCAAAATATCTTAATTTGTGTTCCAAAGATAAACAAGGGTCTTACAGGTTTGGAACGACATGAGGGTGAGTAATTAATGACTGAGAATTTTTGTCAGCATGTTTGGGTGAACTGTCCCTTTAAGGTCTTGTGAAGTGAAAAGCTGCTTGTTTTGTAAGAAACAAATCAATCAAAATCTTTGAACTAACAAAATTAGTCCATAATCCATAAAAACGAATAATCCACTGTCGTCCTCTTAAAAAAAACACTAAAATATTTGTTTAGAACAGTTTTGATGAAAGTGTATCTATGTTTATTTTTCTCCTTATTTTCTCCTAGGTTTGAAGCCAAAAACATCTTGATGGATTTATAACAAACATGCAACTTTTAAGATCACAAGATTTTAATTGACCCTTCGCAATCCCCATTGATTGACAGGCGATTTGACCAATCATAACACAGAATCCACCATTTTGTCCGACAAACGACTCTCCTTCGTAACTCCGGTGGACTTAAACTTGAAAAATTGTATGTACTGGCGTATTTCCCTGGTTGAAATTAAATACGTTCTGATGTTCATTCATGTTTATTTCTTGCTTTAAGTAAAGCATAGAAGACGATCGATTCATGTGTTGATTGATCTAATAAGGCAGTGATGTGCTACGAAACATTAAAGAGGCACAAAACGGCATTTGTTGTTTGAAGTTCTTAAAAAAAGACATTTTAAAGCTGAAACCTTGTTTCATAATAGAAGTAACCTGCTCTGTCTTGTCTGTCGGCATGTTGTCAGTTTCCTCTTAGTTTTTTGCGAAAGGTCAATTGAGTTGTGTTGTGGACTATTTATCAGCTGTTTGAACTCTCATTCTGATGGCACCCACTCACTTTTACAGCATAATACAGCAGAGGATCCACTTTGTGTGCAAGATGCTACATTTCTTTAATAGTTTTTCCAATATGAAGAGATATGAAAATCTTTAAGGAGAAAGGCAAATTCCTCACCTCTAGGTTATAGTTCTCAATCTGGTAGATATTGGTCAATCCTTGGGCTGTGAAATAGTCCAAACAGGCTGAGCAGCCCAGCCTCAACAGGAAGCTGCAATTGATAGATATTAAGATATTTAAAATATGGTTGTGGTAATGCTATTACACTTTCACTTGTGTGCTGTTTCAGAGAGACTTACTGTAAGTGCATTTGTGTACCTGGAAATGCTGTTGTCCATGGGGTAGGGTGGCGGAGGTGTGCAGTGGGAGGATGGCACCATTTGTAACGGAGGTTGCATGGGGTTGGTGGGGCTCAGGGCGCTCATGTCTGTGTTCATGGGAACGGGGCCACCCATCATGGGAGGGGTCACTGAAGGGAGGGGAAAGGGTTGAGACTGTAATAAACCTCAAAAGAAGGGAAATAAAATGGTAACACTTTACAACACGGTTCAATGGGTTAACATCAGATAATGCATCAGGTATCAGAAAGTCATCAGAAAATACACTTTTACAGCATAATACTTGTTCTTAGTAACATCATTTGTACAAAAACAATGAAAAATGTTAGTCAAAAGTTTGTAAGTGTAATTTTTATGTTTTTGAAGTCTCAAAAGCTTACCAAGGCTGCATTCATTTAATCAAAAATACAGTTTAAAACGTAACTATTTCAGTAATCACAAAGCTGAATTTTAGTAGCCATTACCCCAGTTTTTCAGTGTCACATTATTCTTCAGAAATCGTTTTAATATTCTAATGTGGTGCTCAAGAAACATTTTTAACAGTATATTTTTTGTGGAAACCGTTATGCATTATCATTCAAATGTTAATTTAGTGTTAAGTAAGATTTTCATTTCATCATTCCATTTATTAGAATGGTGAAAAAAAAATATGGTTAAAAGTTGTAATAAAAATACAGTAAAAATAGTCACATTGTAAATATTATTAAATAAATGCAGCATTAGTCAGTATAAGAAACTAATTTCAAAAACATTTTAAAAATCCTAATGATTCCAAACTTATGACCGATTTGGAAAATGAAAAATGTATTCATTCATTGTTTGTTCATGATACCACATGCATTAACTAATGTTTATCCCTATTGCAATGTGTTACCAATAAACTAAAACCAATATGCAATGCAATATTTTTTTTTTAATCTCCAACCTGCCCAAATTATTATAGCCTATATATTTTACACACAGGCACACACACTATATGTGACCCTGGACCACAAAAACAGTCATAAGGTTAAATTTTATGTATACATCATATGAAAGCTCAATAAATAAGCTTTCTATTGATATATGGTTTGTTGGGATAGGACACTATTTGGCCGATATACATCTATTTGAATATCTGAAATCTGAGGGTGCAAAAAAATCCAAATACTGAGAAAATCACCTTTAAAGTTGTCCAAATTAAGTTCTTAACAATGCATATTACTAATCAAAAATTACATTTTGATATATTTATAGTAGGAATTTTACAAAAAATCTTCATGGAACATGATCTTTACTTAATTTCCTAATGATTTTTGGCATAAAAGAAAAATCAATAATTTTGACCCATACCACATATTTTTGGCTATTGCTACAAATATACCCCAGCGACTTAAGACTGGTTTTGTGGTCCAGGGTCACATATGAACTGTCAAGTCTTTGACTGAAATTGACAAACGCCAAAGGGCACTAGAATGGTTAGGTCATTTCAGAACATACGAAACCTAAGGCACACTTCATTCGGCAGGCCAAAGGAGAATGCATATTTGTCATGTTTAAGTAGATTTTGACAGTGCCGAAGTGTGCCGAAGGGAAAGGAGATTGTCCCACAAAGATCTAGTTTAATTTTAAAAGGAAACTCTGTCAGACTGACATTGAGAGCTGAGTTTTTCAAGCCCAGACAGGATCTTTTTCACTAGGGAGAAAGCATTCTGAGACACTTTCTTCACATACAATTTGGATCCGAAATCACTTTATATAATATTGATTGCAAGATTTTTTGGTTAGTCCTAACATATGCTGATACATTTGTAGATAGACTATATGACAGATATTAATAGAAATAGAATTATTGATGATTTTATAGAAGCCTTACTGTCAGTTAGTCCTCCAGCCATGCTGGATGGGGTGAGAGTGTTGCGTTGTTGGGGGTTGATAAGCTGACTGACGGATGGTAGTTTGTTCTTGCCGAGGGTGGGCGAGTTGGAACCAAAGGTAGGCTGGGGTGGCAGAGAGCTCCTGAGGGAGAGAAGACGATATAGGTTCAGCATTACTAAAGCCAAGTCTCTTCGCATAGGCTTATACAAAGATATTACAGAAAATCAAAATACTGAGAAAAATGCCTTTAAAGTTGTCCAAATGAAGTTCTTAGCAATGCGTATTACTAGTCAAAAATTAAGTTGATATATTTACGGTAGGAAATTTACTAAATATCTTCATGGAACATCGATAATTTTGACCCATACAATGTATTTTTGACTATTGCTACAAATATACCTGTGCTACACTCTTAAAAAGAATGGTGCTTCACAATGTCATAGAAGAACCTTTCTTATCTAAATGGATTCTATAAAGAACCTTAAATATCTGAAGAACCTTTCTGTTTCACAAAAGGTTATTTGTGGCAAAAGAAGGTTCTTCAGATTATAAAAAGGTAAGGAAGAGATGGTTCTTTAAAGAACCTTTGACTGAATGGATCTTTATGGAACCAAAAAAGGTTCTTCTATGGCATCGCTTGAAGAACCTTTTAAAGCACCTTTATTTTTAAGTGTACTTAAGACTGGTTTTCTGGTCCAGGGTCACAAATATGGGTTAAAAATCACACTGGGAGGAAAATATATTCATATAGTGTAAATAACAGAAATGAGAAATGAGCAGATTTAATTTTAATTTACTATTTGATTAATAGAATATTAAAGGGACAGTTTCATCATTTACTCATCCTAACCAGTGTGATTTCCTTGAGGAACATAAAGGTAGCTATTTTGAGAAATTAGTTTTTTCCTGTCCATACAATTTAAGTCAATGGTCAACAAAGTGGTTTTGTTACCTACATTCATTAAAATATTGTTTATGTTCCACAGAAGAAAAAGTCATGTCAATCAAGTAAATGATAAGTTAATTCTGAATGTGAATGTTACTTTCTTTGTTTTCATATAACAAAAACAAGGTGTTTCAGTTCACTGATATTTTAGAATACTTTAAAATAAAAGCCCCTGACAAATCAAGTAAAAAGAGAGAAGAGTTGAGAAATAAAAGAAAAGAAGAGAACAAAGAGGAAGAGCAGGGATAGGAACACAAAAGCAGAGAAGTCATTTATTGAATAGTAGTAACGGACAAAAGTGCAAGAGCCATTGAAAATACAACAACCATTAATTTCATATGAAACAACAAAAGAATCTGTCAACACTATAGCATTCATTTCCTTGCCTCTTAACTGCCATGTACACAGCAGAAAATACATCTTTAAGAAAATGAACAAATAAATCAAGACAAAACACACAAATTACTGCCCAGCAGTGCACTTTACAAAACATGACCAGCATTATCAAAATTCAGTCATCGATAAAGTCTATCCCCCCACATTTATAGACAACTCAATGAGTCCAGCTCCAATAATAAAATGAAGACAGAGGCAAAAACAAAAAGCTATTTAAGATGAACCATCATCAAGATCTTAACGAAAATCTATGAGTCCCATAAAAAAAAAAAAAGATGTGTGCTTGGTTCCTGGTCAGTTTCGACGTTCAGGATTTTTTAGAAAGATAGAAGGAAGATAAACAGATGGAAAGAAGAGAGAGAAAGAGAGAAATAAGGTGGTCAGCTGAGAAGTTGCTATACTGTTTATGTGCAATGGGTTTCTGTGCAATACCAGCGGATCAGTCCAACAAACACAATAAATGCTGAGGAAACGAGACGCCTCAGTCACAAGGGCCCTTTAAGAAACATTAAAAAAGTACGGACACAATGAAATGTTTTAAGTAACTTCCGACACTTTTTGCAACTAAATCCGAGCGTAAGGTTTAACACACAAATGGATCATTTCAAAATTATTTTGTCTAAATAATACACTTTGGAGGGACAAAATCATGCAATGAACTTTCCATACATCTAAAATGACTTCACATATTTAAAAACGAGGTGTTCAGGTGGTAGAAACAAATCCTGTGTTCAACCCATTTGTGGCATAGAAAAAGTCTAGGAGTTACCACAGGTGACAGTTTGGAGAAGCACAGGGAGCCCCTTTGAGGGGCAGAGGATGAGATGAGGAAGAGATGGAGAGAGATGAGCGAGGGATGCTCTGAGGGAGGAGGAATGTGATTCCTACTTTCAGGAAGCACTGAAGCACCTCTTCTGCTCACCTATTGGGTCCAGAAGCTCAGAGCGCAAACGGGCCCTTAACAGGCTGTAGGAAAGAGTCAGAGATAGACAGTGAGAAATAGAAAGACTGGGAAAAGCAGGCAGATGTGAGAGAAGAGAGAAAGAGAGTACTCTATCATGATATAATTGAATGAGAGAGACCACAGTGATAAGCAGCTGGTGTGTTGTAAAATTGGGCATATACAAATCTTCCAAGCTTGATTTATCTGAAAAAAGTTAGGATATAAATGAACTATTGAAAGTCTCAAAGTGCATAATCTCTCCACAGGGTGGCACTACGTTGCAACTAAGGAGGTAATTTCAGTGTTTGAACTGTAGAGAGAGAAAGTAGGAGACGGACGGAAAATCAACAAAATAAAACACCCAACCCAATGAATCTAAAGCAGAAGGAGCTTTATTGAAATGGAAGAAAAAATGAAAATGAAAGAGAGAAGTAACAGCATGCAGACAATGCTGAAAATGATCAACCCACATTTGTGTTTGGAAATGGAAATGTTAAATAGGGTGAATTCAGGTTTATTGGGACAGTTTTTCCAAGTAATTTCAATTAGAAAATGTGTCCCAATCAACCTGAATTTACCCTAATAAAATTTCTACCAAAAATCAGAACAAGGGCTGCCTTCAAACAAGCTATGCTCAAATGATTTGAGTTTAAGGAGAGTCATACAACGCACATTTCACAGTGTGTGCATTCTGTTTTTGTCCCACAAGGAACAGTTTTAAAGATAATGGCTACCTGGTCATTCATACCTAGTCATTTAGCTCAGACCAAAGCCTGAGAAGGTCAAATGAACCCTAAAATCAACATTTTCTCACACTAAACAGAGCCCTTTGAGCTAGTTTATGGTCTTGAATCCAATAGAGAAGTAGCATTTGTGAGCCATGGGTTCCCTTGGAAACATCTATGGGTTTTTAGAAACGTGATTTCAGATTTTAAAAAGTATAACGTGGTCTGTGCCTGTGGTTAATGGTATTGACCAGTTTTTACATTTTGTTCTATAATAATTGCTAACTGCCAAAATATATGTGTGATTATGTAACCAAAATCCTTAATTTAATAATTAAAAAACAGGCTATTCTAAAACCCATTAGAGCTTCCCTAGGGAATCTATGGCGAATCCAGTTGACCTACAAACTGACATCATGACTAAACCGTTCTGTTGGGTGTGGATGGTTTAAGCTGTCTTAAGGAAATTTACAGAAAGAAAAGCACTGACATCCAAATCCAAATCCAAATGTACTACATAACCAACAAATATATATATAGTCATAAACCAGTTCCTTAATGAGACAAGCTGACAAAAACATTCATAATTTACTGGTCTTTCGTTCCCCTCTGTCACAGCAGATACAAAATTACAGTAGGATGTATTATTGAAAAAAATATTGCTAAAGGCTGAAAGCAGACTAAATTTGCATTTACCATGTAGTGACTACATTTGCATTTACCATGAAGACCAATTTGTAGGCAGGGTTTAAACTTGTTTGACTTAATTCTGTGGTAATGTAATAAATCAATCAAAGCACAATCTCAGCAAGGTACACCCTTTATGAAAAGCCAAGCAAAATCTAAAACATAGTTATCAATACTGTGTGATTTTATGTCAATCAAAAACAGCTGAGTTTGTTTAAGGGCTAATATTTTAACAGCATAAATCATGCGCAACACAAATCTCATGCAAGATGCAATCCAAACTCGTACTCTCATGCTGTAGCCAAGATTATATCATCAGTGTGAGAATTAAACTGCCATGTTAAGTGCCAGTGTTTGCACTCGAGAACCTCTCAGATGGGGCCAAATTACTGAACAAACCCAACCAAATACTTAAATGACAAAGTCAGTCATCAATCACAAATCCATAAGCCTCAAAACCAAGCTGATCAAGTTATTAAAACACTGACACACAAATATCAATCTTTGGGTGGACCTTGCTACCACAGTGTAGTATGTGCCTATAGATGGTCTGCGGTGAGATGAAAAGCAATTCTTCATTTCTTTTTAAATAATTTTCAAATGAGGTAGCATCACCACATTTTTATTGGGGAATTCTCCTGCATTTGTAAGGTACTCACTGTTTCTGCAGTAGGTTCTGCTGTTGCTGTCTGTATGACTCAATAGTTTGCTGAGGGAGGAACTGCATAAGTTCCAAAGACTCTTTGATTTTCACCAAAATCTCATAGATTTCACGGCCTTTAATCTGAAGAAAAGGGAGAGAGAAGGGGTAAGCCTGGATGTCAGACTGCTAAATTATGCTCACTTTGAATATCTACTTTAAGAATGGATGTCTGTCAGATATCTCTTCAGTACTAAATATTTCTGTAACACTTTATATTTAAATGTAAATGTATTCCCAATGTGTTGTAAAGGTATTCATAATTCAATGTTAATATGTAACACACTACCATTCATACACAATTAGAAATATGTAAAACAGTATGTAAAAGTAACCTAGATTAATAATTTCTGCAAAATATCTTTCATTGGTAATTTATTGTTAGTACACCTAATGCATTAACCAATGTTAAATTATGAATTATACTTTTCTTGATGATTGTTATTATGAGTAACAGTTATGATACATTATAATTATAATGCATATTTATCTTATAAAATTATATTTGAATTGATTATATAGTATGAATAACTCCAACACTGCATAATAAGCAGGTTTCCTATAAATTTTTACCAACGCTTCCTTATAAAGTAACGAATCGTTCACAAAGAAATCATTGTGTGTACAATTATTTAAAGAGCAACAGATTAGAAAAACAATGTAGGTTTCAAAACTTCAAAAGTGGATTATTAAAAAAACGTCCACCTAGTGAATCAGTGACGTTACAAATTGATGTTAAAAAGCATTCTATCTAAACAGCCTCTAAGTTTATGTAATAGGTATTTTATTTCACATCAACAGCTACAAATACAATGCTGGAGTACTGACAAATTTGAGATACTCACAGGCAGACAAAACACTTCCTCATCGGTGGATCTTCGCTTCTTGATGGAGTTTAGCTGAGAGAGGTGAGAGGCCTGACGGAAAGCTGTGGAAGATAGAGATAGAGGAAGTGAAACGCCTGTAATGGTAGATCTTAAAGTACAAGACGCAGAGCTAAAGCAAAGAACAGGAGGAAAAGTTGCAGAGTTTGTGTTTGTAGTGAGGACATGCAGTATGTACGGAAGGACAGTAAGAACTATCCTAGGTATAAGAAACATGCAATGCAAATGTGACTCTGAACCACAAAACCAGTCATAAGTAGCATTGACAACAATATCGTATATTGTATGGGTCAAAATTATCTTTTTTTTTTTTTTTGCCAAAAATCATTAGGATATTAAGTAAATATCATGTTTCTTTAACTTAAACTTAATTTTTGATTAGTAATATTCTAAGAACTTCATTTGGACAATTTTGAAGGCAATTTTCTCTGTATTTAGATTTTTTTTGCACCCTCACATTGCAGATTTTCAAATACTTGTATTTTAAACTAATGTTGTCCTATTCTAACAAACCATACATTAATGGAAAGCTTATTTATTCAGCTTTTAGATGTATAAAATTGACCCTTATGACTAGTTTTGTGGTCTAGGGTCACAAATGTGTTTGTCTTAGATGAAGCCCAGTCACCAGCCCCCAGCACTACTTACGGCGTTTCGTACCCTCACTGCTCTTTGTGCCATCGCTGACGTGTTGTTTGCGAATGCTGTCCTCATCCGCTTTGCGGTCACGTCCGGGGCACGCACAGATACGAGCCTCAAAACACCGCCGGCCCAAAACCTGACCACTGGAGAAACCGATTTAGCAGTTAACACAATTTCTAGAAGGGATATTTCATTCAAAACAATCCAGTGTTTAAAATGATCTTACTCTCTGGTTTCCAAAGTGACGATTATGAGGATAGGACGTCTGTTCATTCCGCCAACACAACTGGAGTTGCACATGAAATTGTACAGGATGGTTGTGAACTCTGTGCCCACCTGTTAATAGAGAACAGTTGTGTCATACACTACTCACTGTTGTTCATTTCTCTAAAGCTGTTATGTTATTCTGTTATTCTGAATGATTTTCAGTTAGGACAGCGAGGTTTCTCTGCTCACCTGAGGGGGCTCGTAGGGCACCAGCACACTCTGGCGCCCAGTAATGGAATCCTCCACGTACTGAGCATGACTGTTCCCCTCAACCCTAATCAGGTGACTAGGTGGGGCTATTTGGCCTATTAAACACAAACGTCAGTTGATTATATCACTAAGCTGAAGATTAAAAATATGTGTAATCAGATTATTTGGCTACAATTGTAGAGAAGTGATATATACCGTCATTGAACTCTCGGCTCAATTCATGGTTCGGGCATCGTTTGACCACTTCGGTAACATGCTCAGCTTTCTTATAGACAGGCATGGCCCGTATGACTGCACCCTGGGGTGGGTTGGTAAGGACCTTGATTTGAATGGGACACGTTTTGGCAATCTGACAGTACAGCTTCTTCAGTTCTGTGGAGTACTAAAGAAAAGAGAGAAGAGTTTGGTTAGTAATGGCCACTTTAAGCATCTATAATATTACTGCACTCCTACTTTAACAATATGTGACCCTGGACCACAAAGACAGTTTTAAGTAGCAAGAGCCAACAATACATTGTATGGGTCAAAATGATTGATTTTCCTTTTAAGCCAAAATCATTAGGACATTATGATATCACTGAATTCATTGATGAACTGCCTTTAACTGAAAATTGATTATTTATAATAACGCGTTACTTACACACTATTGTGCTGTTTAAATACTGTGCAGTTGCTTTGACACAATCTGTATTGTTAAAAGCGCTATATAAATAAAGGTGACTTGACTTGACTTGACTTAAAGATTGATATTGTACATTTCCTACCTTAAATAAATAAAAATGAAATGTTTGATCAGATATATGCATCGCTAAGAACTTCATTTGGACAACTTTAAAGGTGATTTTCTCAATATTTAATTATTTTTGTACTCTCAGATTTCAGATGTTCAAATAGTTATATTCAAACAAACTACACATCAATGGAAAGCTTATTTATTCAGCTTTCATATGATGATTGGCCCTTATGACTGGTTTTGTGGTTCAGGGTCATATATAAGCACATTTGAATCTGTATTGCTAAAGGGTTTTTGCTTTTAATGCTTTTGTTTTTAATGTTTAAAAGGTCACTTCTTTATCTAATCAAACAAAAGAAGCCTTTCTCACAATCAGAGGCAATGTAAAGATAAAACAGCTGCCGTTTGGCAACACTTTCATGGAATAAGTACCATATAACAGTCTTTAAAGGAAAGAGCAGCTGGATTTTAGACGGCAGGACTTCTGGTTCTGCCCTACAGCTGTCACGTTTTAAGATATGCCTGTGATTAAGGACACACACTAAAATGTGCTTTCCAAATCACCTGAAGCATGATTCATCTATGAAGAAGTCAGGGCCATTTTGACACAGAAATGTGATTTAAAAATTATTGCCCCGATGTGATGATATTTCAAGTGTTGAGCAATGAAAAGCTTAGACTTGCCCTTGAATGCGTTTAATAGGCCTCATTTATAAGATGAGCAAAACAAATATCTAATTGTATCTAAATCAGTGGTTTAACATTTTTGATCCTCTAGTACCTAAAACTATTCAAATAAAAGCGAATTAAACTGTAGAATTCCATTAATAAATGCAAGCCTAGACCACAAAGTAGCATGAGTATATTATTTTGTAGAAATAGCCAAATGGGTCAAAATTGTCTAATTTTATGCCGAAAATCATTAGTATATTAAGTAAAGATCATGTCCCATGAACCTATTTAGTACATTCCCTACCATAAATATATCAAAACTTAATTTTTGATTAGTATGCATTGCTAAGAACTTGGACAACTTTTTCTCAGTATTTGGATTTTTTTTTTTTTTGCACCCTCAGGTTTCAGATTTTCACATAGTTGTATCTCGGCCAAATATTGTCCTATCCTAAACCATACATCAATGGAAAGCTTGCAATTTCAGATGATATATAAATCTCAATTTTAAAAAAATGACCCTTGTGACTGGTATATTATTTTTGTCTTGTTTCTTTAGCTTGATTTGTCTCATTTTAAAACATTTTAGGTCTGCTTGTTGCTCCCCTGGTTGAGAACCAATATTCTAAATCATTGATAATACCTTTCTAACATAAGAAAGTTTCAGAAATGGGGTTCATAGTTTCTCAACAGGAAACATAAAAATGTAAATATTAAATACAAATTGTATGAGGTAATCTTAACTGCATTTCCCAACATCCTCTTCATCATTGATGACAGCTTGATGTTCAGGGTGTCACTGACCACAAAAATCGCAATTGCATCACACAGTGTGCTTGAATCATCCTTATCACCACAGGCTCAGGTGTTACTCATACTTACAGCATCATCAGGTGTTTAAGATACTGTCTAACCATACACAATAGGTCCAAAAGAAAGATCTACGTGATTAAACAGTCTCACAAAGCATGACCGCCAACATTGTGACAACTGCAAATCATCACTCAGCCACCAATGTTGCAAAAACTAATGGCATGCCATGGATTTTGTATTGTAGATAATGGCTGGTTGCACATCACTTCTTTTTCAAGAAAAATAGCACAGGCCATACTTTTTAAATGAATTCTTGCGCTAAAAGCAGCGTATCAAGTACATGGAAAATAACTGTGAAGAAAACTTTCCTCTCAAGTTCATTTGAAAAGGTGAAGAAGAAGAAGAAAGAAAGAAAAAAAAAGGGCTGCGAATGTTGCCAGGGGCTGTTTTGAAGAACAATGCCACATTAAATTCCAGCTCTATTAACTTTTGATATGAAGTGTTCCAATGAGCTGAGCCCATCCCAACACCTGCTTGTGAGCTTTTAGAGTATTACACAATCTTGACAAGAACAAACACACAAATCCTGGCCATTTCCTGAAGGAACTACAACAAATTGAAAATAATCTTTACCAAAGCTTTACCAAATGGTTAAACTGTATTAGAATTATGAACTATACTTTTACAGCTATGAGCCTTCTTTTGGTTCACATTTAGTCAGCTACACTGAAAATAGATCTGTCATATCAGTTGCTGATGATATCTTCATCAGAATATCAGCAGCATGAAGCATCTACACTCATCACCTGCACTGTCAGAACTGACTTGACCCATTTTAGCTCTGACTAATTTAGCACCAGGGTGCTTTCACCGGTGGATGATGAAGGCGTTTTGTCCGTGAACTGAACACTTTTTTAAAAGGTGTTCTATAAAAAAAGAACGATAAATGACTGCAATTGCCCCTCTGCTCCTAACCTGATATGCCTCTGTACGCTCCTGTCATTCAGTTAAATGAGCTGAGTGAGAGAGAGAAGGGGAGACGAAAGATCTCTAGGACCGAAGAGAGAGTTGTAGACATGAATGCCAAAGGGTCAGTCGCAAGGAGGCCCAGAGAAAAAAGCCACAGACAGATATTAATGACAGAAGCTTGACATACTGATAACAAACACCGTTCTTACATATTTTGTAACATGGTAAACTCCAACCTACAAACCTTACCAGATAAACAAAGCAGTTGATGTACCAATTCTAGCCCTAAAGCAACACATTTCGAGAATGCAAATATGTGGAGGCTGCTGTGTTTGCTTCGGGGCAAATGAGCTGCTTCTGACAGGGAAAAACACACACATACATACATGAAGGGTGGGGTAACAAAATGATCTGATGAATTGGAGGCATTGGCTGTTTTACAGGGAGGGGCACGGTGGTGTTAACGTGTAATTATGTTCTAGTCATGGGCTATGTGAATGTGAATTACACACACACACACACACACACACACACACACACACACACACACACACACACACACACACACACACACACACACACACACACACACACACACACACACATAAAGGTTAGAGTAACTGTTTAAACACAATAAGGGGATTTGAGAGAGTGACAATCTAGGATGAGAACAACTCTGTGATATTTTACAATAATGTTCAATTTTGTAAAATGCATTAGGTATAATGAACTAATAATAAACTTGTAACACTGCAATAGATTTTAACATGTTCCATATAACTAATGTTTTATTTATACTGTATACCACTGCAATAGTATGTTTTGCAATAGTATTTGTGACCCTGGACAACAAAACCAGTCTTAAGCAGCATGGGTATTTTTGTAGCAATAGCCAACAATACATTGCATGGATCAAAATGATCGCTTTTTCTGTTATGCCAAAAATCATTAGGATATTAAGTAAAGATCATGTTCCATGAAGATATTTTGTAAATTTCCTACCATAAATATATCAAAACTTAATTTTAAATTAGTAATATGCATTGCTAAGAAGATTTTTTTGCACCCTCAGATTTTAAAAATAGTTGCATCTCAGCCAAATATTGTCCTATCCTAACAACTATACATCAGTTGAAAGCTTATTTATTATTTGATCATTATGACTGGTTTTGTGGAACAGGGTCACATTTTTATCTCTGTTTAGTTTTCAGTTTTTATGTTCAGTTCGAATAATTTTCTTGTGGTTCTGTAGTTTTTATTACACTGTAAAAATTTTCACCAGTTTCAAATTAAAAGCTTTAGTTTAGCAGCTGCCTTAAAGTTTCAAGTTAAATCAACGCAAGTCATTTCAACTCACAAGTTAAATCAACTCATTTTATTGTAATGAGTTAAAATGACTTGTAGTTTTAAGTTAATTTAACTTAAAATTTTAAGGCAGCTGCTGAACTTAAGTTTTTAAGTTGAATCTGGTGAAAACGTTTTATAGTGTAGTTTTGATATTTTATTTTTTTATTTAGCTTTCAATTTACTTTTAGTTTGTGATTTTTAGTACTTTTATTACATTTGTTTTTAGTTCAGTCAACATTGATCAAATAGTTAATGGCAGCACACTGATATGTATTAGTATACTTATAAATGAATCAATATTGATAAATGTGGTAAACCCCCTAATGCATTTAAAAATGTCAAAAAATAGAACCTCATTGTTAAGTTTTGCAGAGAACTCTATAATACAAATTGGTGAACTGTTTGATATCAAAAGTAGTGGGATTTTTAAAATCTTTTAAATATTTTACTTCTTGCAGACCACGTCTGCTGCTTGATAATCAGCCTAAATGAAATGTGCAGAATCTGCTGTATTTTATGCATCATTGTGATGCAACACCCTATTTTAGGTTGCACTGTTCATTCCTTGCTGTCTTATATAAGTATTTAAAATTGTCAATTACTAAAATAAAAAGGAAATGTGATCCAATTGTTTCCTGATTCTTTTTCCATGTCTATACACTGCCATTCAAAAGCTTAGCATCAGTAAGATTTTTAATGCTTTAAAGATCACTCTTTTGCTCATCATTTATTTGATCCAAAATACAGAAACAACTGTAACACTGAGTAATATTACTACAATTATTTATGTTCCAATTTCATATACTGTAAAATAAAATGTATTCCTGTGATGCAAACCTGAATTTTCAATAGCCATTACCTCATGTCACCTCTTCAGTGTCACATGACAACTTTGCATCACAGGAATAAATACCTTAAAGTTTATTAAAATTGAAACCATCATTTTAAAAATTGCAATATTTCACAGTATTGTTTTTTTCTGTGTTTTTGATGAAACAAATGCAGCTTTGATTAGCATAAGAAACTTTTGAACAGCAGTGTAAATCAGTTTCTTGAAAAGATTTCTACACGTACAGAGATTTGTGCACACACAGTAAAACCGCAGTCACACCAACAACAAACGCACACACATACAGTTTTGTACGTGTTGTGACAAGTTTGCAGCTGTACTGTGTGTGTGTTTGAACAGAACAGGGCTGCAGGCTAAGGCTGTATTCGTGTCTGAGCATGGCAGGGCGGGTTGGCCCAACGCTCTGGCGCCTCTGGTCTTGTCCCACCTCATACCTGACATGTACCATCACGCCTGTTGCTTCTCCCAAAACCTGTTTCATTGGGAAAGAAATAAAATGTTTTTTCCCTCTTTGGCGCAGTAATAAAAAAATACCTGTTTGCTGAGTTTGGAAAGCAAAACATTTGAAATAAAACAGGATTTGAGAGTAGGATGCAAACCCTAATTATAAACAGGAAAGTGCAAAAATTTTGAGTGCATTGCACATTATCTGTGCATAATATTTCTTGCTAGAAATGTTGAGGGCTAAGCAGCTATAACTCATGATTGCATGCTCTTTATGCTAAAATGGTGCACGTTTGCACCACTTAGTTTGAGCAAGATGCAGCTGCGGTTTTGAATTGCGAATCAACAGCCATGATGTTACTCGTCATGCCTGAAAACTTTGCATGGTGTTTATGCATACACTTGATTCCAAAGTGACATTTAGCATATAGAAATCAATAACCCATCATGCTTGTAGTGCATTTGAAGGGATATCATCAATGTAACCAACCCTCATCAGATTCATACTTTCTCTAGTGATGTAAACAAATGCCCCCATGCTTCCTGGCACTAGCTAATGCCCTGTGATTAAATTATACGCTTTGGAAATGTGATCTTTCCCAGAAAACGTGTGACAAGCTTTGGTGTAATTATGCTGGATTTCCCCTCGTTTTGCTCAATGGTCGCCCTGAGTGCTGCCAAATTCTTTCCTTACAGCTACCTTTATTTCGTCTTTTGCTGAAAATGAAGGTGTTTGCATTTCTGTTCTTGTTCAATTGCACTCTGAAGGCGTTGGACAAAAGGTGGGATTTAAGGTCACGTCTAATAAGCGGATGCCCGACCTTTTCAGGTAGCACTATGGCATCTCGACTGCATGAGAAGATGGAGATTATGATCGTGCAAGTGAGCTAACGCAGACGTGGCGGCTATATCGTTGCTGACAGACTGATCTTCTCTTTGAGTCACTCCAGCTCTGCCTCATGCATGGTCTTTAAAAGCAAAGGTAAGCTTTCATTGTTCAAAGACACAAAACAACAAGAACAACGGATCTCCAAACAGAACCTGTCAGAGAAGAGGGCTTTTCCAGATACGCCTTTCTTAGAAATCATTTCCCTATCATGAAAATCTTTTCAACCCCAGATTTTTTTTTTTGGTAAATTAACCTCTCCCTCCTTTTCTTTCTTCTTCCTCTGCTTGCTCTAGGTTTTAGGGCTTTACGTGGCAATGTCAGACGAGTCTCGACAGGCTCGTTGACACAAACAAGTCTCAGCTCCATCTCACGAGGCGTGGGACGGGCCTGCAGATGTTCCATGGACAAGTCGTATCTTGCCACCTTTCGCTGGAACACTCGTCTCTTTGAGCGCTTCTGTCCTCCCCCAACTTCTATCCTCGTTCTCATCTCCTTGTCCTGCGGCATTATGAGAGACGCAGTCGACAAGCTTTACTCATTGAGCAAGGAACAGCCCCTTCGGCACTGCAGGGTTCAGGAGGAAGGCATGAAGTATTTACACGGGTATTACTGACCCATTCTTCTAATCCCCAGCTCACTTCTTGAGACAACAACTCCAGTGGTCGCATTCCTTCGGTCACGGCATTCTATACAGATGAACCAATGGGCAAACAAAACCGTGCCGTACTGTTGAATGCGCTGTTGATAGCTTGACAGGAAAATGCAAATGGAGGCTCTGCTCTAAAAAACATCAAACAAAAACACTGAGCCAAAAAAGTGAACTGAAAATGATAGAGAGGATGTGTTTCCTCTGAAAATTGAAAACGAACAAAAAAGCCTTGTGTATGGTGTCTTATCATTGACATCAACAGAAAGCAGGATTGCAAAAGCTTTCCCGTAAATGAGGAGCGGTAGGATGCAATGCCAGGAAACGTGTGGGTGTGTGTAACATGGAAGCTATACGCAGGATAGATTGAGCTGTGTACGAAGAACAAGTGTGAGTTACATTAAATGTAAGCCACAAACATGCCTTACGTTTGGCTAAATTGTTATTAAAATAATTAAAGGAAGAGACATTCCTCACAATGTTCTATGTACTGTGAGAAACGGAAATATGAATGAGTAGGGACATCTTAAATGAGCCAACCAAGGGTGTGGTGTCTTTCTCACACCCAGAAGTCTGCTCTAAGTACAGTGAGGTGTCTGACAACTTCTGCCATATTGGTGAAGCCAAGGAGTGAGGATGACAAGGGCTGTTGTGGGAATAGGGTAAATGTCACAATCCCACACAGCACCGTAGCCAATGAGCACTGAGCAACTCACAATCCAATCTCCACTCAACTTGTTTACTCAAAGATGTGAGACAGCATTACCACAACTGACTCACTGGTTTTTCAAGACCACAATCTGCCAAATTCAAGATTAAGGAGACACTGCTTTTTAATGGCTGAGATCAATTAGTGTAAAACAATCATGGATATTTATCTCATTTAATGTCGATGATTAAATAACTTCCACCAAAGCTCTTAAGTTAACATTGACAGAAATAAATGCATCACATTTAGCGCAAATGACATAACTGTCATTGTTATTGTTGCTAACACACCAGTACAGTACTGCGAAAAAAGGCGGAAATGGTGTTAAGATCAAATGTAGGATCTTAAATAGATATAACTAGCTAGCAACCGCTAGGGTGCGCTGTCCAACCGAAAGCCACTTTTTGGTTGACAGACACCAGCTCCTTGGTCCTGTGTTACTACAACTAGCCTAGCGGGTTTAGTCGGTTTGATTATCAAGGAGTGACACCTATCTATGCAAAACAAAGTGACAGTGACACAGCTATTGTAATGCTCACTGATGTGCATTATTTCCGCTATGTGAACATAGCGGTTTCTGAAAAAAGACGTAATGCGCCATCAAAGAACTAACCAGTAGGGGTCAGTCTTGGCTTTTTTTTGGATAGAATTTTTAAGTCTTTCTTCGCCGATTTTCAAAACTGTTAAGATACTGCCTACTAGTATTAACCAGTTCATAATTTCATTGATTATGATTTTTCAAAATCAACTAATTTTGAGCAAATAGTCACAAAAACTAATCTCAGGTGTAGAAATCCAGACCCATGCTTTTTTTCTTGGCCAGGTGGAGTTTTGTAACTGAGAACTTTCATATAGATCACAGAAGTGCCTAAAGCTGAGATCAGACAGGTAAAAACTTTCCTCTTCTCCTGGAGGAAGAACAACCCTTGACAGCAGAAATTAACTGCTTTATTGCTTGATCTTTGTACACTGTAAAAGCACAATGCATTGTCATAATACAACAAAACACTCAATTCACAGAAAAATGCCATGTTCAAAATGGGATGAATGGTTATGAGTGATTTGTGACCGGAGGGCAGGAGGTCCCATTTCTACACCAGGAAATATTTGGTTGTTGGCCTAAAGCCAAACACTTAACCCCAATATAGACTGAAGGGACAACATGCTCTCCTCTTTTTGCCCCTGTATTGGTTTGGCCTCAAAACCTTATCCCATAGAGTTTTTTTGGTCCCTGTTAAAAAAAACAGCATATGCTGGTTAGGTAGGTTTTGATGCTGGGATGCTGGTTTTAGCTGGTTTAAGATGATCCCTCCTGCTCAGGACCAGCGCATGACCAACTAAGGACCAGCATTAACCATCTTAGGACCAGCTTAAACCAGCTAAAACAGCATCCCAGCATCAAAACCTACCTAACCAGCATAGGTATAATGGGACAAATAGGTTTTGTTTGTAATTTACTAGCATTATTTAATGTCTTACCGTCCAGGTGGCTGATTTGGCTGTGCTTGACTGTTGGAAGGACACATCAAAGGTGTGTGGGCCAGCATAGTCTGTGTTGGATGGGATGGCAGGTGATGGAGACAGGGCTTCGAAGGTGGAACTGGGCTGGGCGTAGGGTGATGGTGCCGTTACATTGTTCTGAGCATGCTCGTTGTTGTATGGACTGGTGGAGGTGGAGCCACCATTTTGATCCATGCTGTTGAGAAGCCCCAGGCTTGTATACTGTGGCTGGAGGAAAAACAGAGAGTATTTTTTTCAGTATAAAATCTTTTCAAGTGTTTAGGGTATTAGAAGTGTCATACGAACAAAGACGCAATATTCATCAAAACATTAATGAGTTGTTGCCACAATACAGCTTCTTTTGATGTTAATACATCAGGCCATGATGTAATGGTGGGCTTAAAGAAACAGATGATGTGCATAACAGCCAGCACTTGGACTTGGCAGACTTAAATAAGTCTTTGTACAGTGCAAGTCAGAGAGAATTATGACCTCAAAGGTTATGCTCTTTATCAAATCTGTGTGTACTTGTGTAAAAGAAAGCAGTAAATGTCTTTCCAATATAGCCGCAGATGTGTCAAACATGAAAGATGAGGATGATTACCAAAAGAGTAGCGATGCATTATGTAAAAAGGAATAATTCACAGGAAGTAAATTTATGTTGAGTTATGTTGTCACTCAGATGATTCCCAAGAGATTTATCTAAAAACACTACAAAGTATTGAAAATATTTAATAGGGACTGATAGGGTCTTAAAATTTAGAAGTAACTAATTCTGAGTGTCAGTTAAGACATTCTTTACACCAGTCATTTTAATTCTATAGGTGTGAAACTGCAGTTGTTTACAATGCAAACAACCATCATATTTAGTACCAATTAAGTCTTTAGCCTGCCTTAATTGCTCTAAGGTTGTTGGTGATGTCCATAGGAATGAATGAAGTCTCTAAACGAACTGGAAGATGCATAATAACAAAGGAAGGTGGGTACAGCGAGAAGGGGGGGGGGGGGGGGGGGTGTCGGCAGTAAATGGGCGATACACAGTTCACACGGCTCCTGTTGCCTTGTTCCAGTGAAGGCGCAGAGAGGAATTAAAATGACTGTCATTTGAGAGAAGGAAGAATGTTCTGGAGGTAAGCCAGTCTTTTCCAGCCCCACTCCTCCAGTCCATTCCTTTCCATTTATATACGCCACATTCCTGGATGAGGTGCCATGGTTGTATGGCTCTTTAGACCGTCATTAATCTCAACCGAGTCCCTTGTTTATTTCAGGCATGGATGGAGACAGCTGTCCAGCTTGCACGCTTACTCCCTTTTCTTGTCTCTTTCTCTTTCAATCTATCACACAAAATTCTCCCGGTGCTGCTGGTGGCTCAGGTAAATCATCAGTGGGGCGAAATTTACAATAAATATGACTAATGCATGTTGAAAACACATTCATTCATTTTTGCTTTCAAAGAAACGGTAAAAAAATTTAAAGTCTTAAAAGATTAAACAGGTTTTAGATAATTATGTATTTTGTACACTGACACACCTGAGAGTGGGTCAAACCACTGACCTCAGCATATCTCTCTAACAGTGCCGTAGGGCATAAGAAAAGAGAAGTGCCATTTGCGACGTACAGACAGGGGTCACCGTGTGTGTGTGTGTGTGTGTGTGTGTGCCACGAGTCTGCTCAGCCTTCTGGAAACAATGAGTCTCAGGCTTTTAAGAGCCTGTCTGAAGAAACAATAGACCAGGTCTATTGGTGTATGAAAAGAAGCATATTGCAGAGCAGACGCACATACCCACACAAAGAGGACCCAAACACTAGAGCTGTACCCTCCAGCCTCAACAGCGCTTCTCAAACACACACGTCCCTTACAATGAAGCAATTAGGACATAATGGAATCTTTTAGAGACAGTAAGGCCACGCAAGTCAGTCTGTGTGCCTGATCCCACTAAGGTGGTGTAGGGCAGTGCGCCGTCTTACTTAAAGCCATTAGCAGTACATTAGCATTTGTTTGAAATTACAATTAAACTTGGGCTTTTAGAGATTTGAAACTTTAAACTAATTTGAAAAGCAATCAGCACAAGTCTGTAAACTGCAAAAATGCAAAGAGAAAAAGTAATGCAGCTATTAAAAAAAATTGATTATTCCTTGGTAAAAAAGATAGAGTAGAGATCGTAAATTGTATAAAGGAATGCACTATTAACATATAGTTTAAACCAAAGAGCTGGTCTCATTTAAAATCATATAATGTAAAATTATTTAAGGGTCATGCTTACGCAATTGCAGTTGGACTTATTTTAGCATACAAGACACATGAAACCACCTAAACTTCCTAATTTCTAAGACGCATAAGAGTTACTCATTATTGAAGGTTGCATTGATGATAAAGTGAGGGGAAAGTTTATCTTCTGCGCTAAATACAAATTAATATTAAATCATAATTCAAATTTGCGTAGACAAGGAGCATCCAGCGCAACAACTATATTTATTGTTTAGTCCACCTGCAACTTTAATCAAATACTATTCCTCTACAATGCAACAAACCATATTACAACTGCTTTAGCTGCTCTTTAAAATACCAGCCTGTTTATAGCCTCCTCGGAGAGTGAGCCTCTGGGATGTCAAGATGCTTAAGCAGAACCATAAATCAGTTGACCATGATGCATGTAGTAATAATAATAATCTACAATTACAAGATTAGCTTTTGAAATGCCACAATATATGAAGAGTTCAATTCCAAAAATTGATAACTTGGTTTTTAACTATTTTCAAAAATCATGTTTTTTCATTGTGCATTCCAAACTGCAGTTGGGTTATTTTTATATACAGTAAAAAAAAAATAACAACAAAAAATACAGCAAACTAACAATATAAACATGATAACAATAAAAAAAAAAAACAAGAGTTATGTGTTTTTGCAAATAAACTTCATATGTTGATATCTATGACCTCAGTATTGCTCAGTTTGAATTTATTTATGTACAGTAGGGGTGCTCAGTCTTTCTTCTGTAGATCTATCTTCCCACAGAGCTTAAATTTAAAATGAAAAAAAAAAATTATAATATATGTAACAAGCTCAAACAGTAGAGCATGGCACCATCAACACCAGAGTCATAGGTTTGATTCCGAGGGACTGCATGAACTGATAAATTTAACGCAAGTTGCTTCGGAAAAGGAAAAAAAAAAAGTGCCAAATGCATGAATGTAATACTACACTCTTAAAAATAAAGGTGCTTTAAAAGGTTCTTCACAGTGATGCCATAGAAGAACCATTTTTGTTTCCACAAAGAACCATTCACTCTTTCTTACCTTTTTATAATCTGAAGAACCTTCTTTCTCCAAAAGGTTCAAAAAGGTTCTTCAGATGGTAAAGGTTCTTTATGGAACCATTTAGACAAAAATGGTTCTTCTATGGCATCGTGAAGCACCTTTGTTTTTAAGAGTATATGACATACCAAAATATATAGAGCATATACCAATCCGTTTTGTTTTCAAGCAAAACACTCTTCATGGCTACCCTTGTCAAATACAAGGTTTCTTAAATGAATGAAATCTTAAAATTTAATGTATATCAGTTTCTAATATTACAGCATAATAATATTTCAATTTCAGTTTCTATATTGACAGTCTCCATTCAATTCCAGACTAAAACCAAGAACTGCAGTTGGATCTTTCAACAATGCATTCTAACAATGCGCTGTTGACAGATGTCAGCAATGCCAGCATTACAGTTGATTTTCAGCCTCGAATGCTACCTGTCCTTGTTTCCACAAGATGAATCCTAATGGCCAAAACCGCTAAATTACTACTTCATTCTAACAACTACTTAACTCTAGAGTTTGAGAGCAAAATGAGGGTTCCTAACTCAAGAGCAGTGACAGGAGCTGAGGCTGCCCTGGCCTGGGGGGTGAAATGGCTGCCATTCCTGGGTGTGTTCCAGTGACCTGGGCAGTTTGTAACCTGGGATGGGTGTTGAGAACATTTGTGAGGCCTTGATGAGTGACCACAGGGGTAGAAAGCATTAAGCACTAAATTGGGGGGGGGGGGGGCTTAGGTGGGATTGCTCTTATTTTCCTCGCACTTCGTACCCAGTGGGCTGGGCAGAGCAGATGATTGTATCTGTATCCACCACAGTTAAAACAATTACAATTCCTAGACTTCTCAGGATCACTTTGATGCACACATTCTTTAAAGCGGCTCCGCAATGTATCACTCAGACGAGCGTGAGTTTAACCTGAAACCCTTTCGAGGAGAGAAAGATGGATCTTAACGGACAACTGTCAAAAAGCAAACCCAAACCTTAACCTAAAAGTAAAAAAACTGCTTAAGGCGAAACAAATCTAACAAATGATCAAATCTGAACTTTTATTTAGTACCATCTTATTACTCAAATTCCTTGCACCTCCATGTCTCCTCTTGCAACACATAACATGCGTGTCTACGGACCCGTAACCCCTACCATGATTAAAGAGAGTGAGAAACAGAGCGTTTAAAAGCATTAATCAAAGCTGTGTGGGCAGTGGATTGGTTACCTAAAGCCAGCTTTAAAAGCACAAGGAGAGGCGGGGAGAAGACCGGACTGTGTTTCTACCAACAGGTTTGTCTCTGAGCTAACGGTGTTGTGTTGACAACAGCTTTGTGCAAGAGAATGGCAGCACTGAAATCACAGTCTGAATTACCACCTGTCAGGAAGGAATGGGGGTGCTCTGTAGACAAACAGAGATCCGGCCGCTATCTTCGATGGCTTAGAACTTCGATGGCTCAAGTTATAAACTTAAGTTGCACTGTACTGAAATTATACATTATACAGAACGCTCTGTTTATGAAAGTTTAGACAAGTTATTCAACAGAAGATTTTTTTTAAATTAATACAATATTAAAAAATTATTTTGGGTGAATGATTAAATGTGCTTTTCATAGATCAGTGTTGGCATACTGTTCAAACTAAATACACCCAGAAATTTGATAACTGTCATCTATGATAATTCAAAAACACATTAGCAACCTGACACGAAATTCAAGCTGAACTGAGAAATCATGAGCCTTCTGTCAACTCACTCAATTAAATAGGCTTAAACAATTATTAATTGTTTTTTCTTTTCCTGATACAGCAATGACTTGAAATGACTTGCAATTACTCAAATTAAGCTGAAGTAAGGTTTTAATGCAACTGCAGATATTAAGCTATAGTATAGTATTTGTGACCCTGAACTACAAAACCAGTCTTAAGTAGGTTAATATGGGTATATTTGCAGCAATAGCCAAAAATACAGTGTATGGGTCAAAATGATCGAATTTGTCTTTTTAATGCCAAAAATCAGTAGGTTATTAAGTAAAGATCATGTTTCATGAAGATATTTAGTAAATTTCCTACCATAAATATATCAAACCTTCTTCCATTAGTAATATGCATTGCCAAGAACTTCATTTGGACAACTTTAAAGGCGATTCTCTCAATATTTAGATTTTTTTTTTTGCACCCTCAGATTCCACATTTTCAAATAGTATCTAGGCCAAATTAATCTAGTTATCATAACAAACCAATGGAACCAATGGAAATCTTATTTATAAATCTTAATTTAAAAAAATGAACCCTTATCACTGGTTTTGTGGTCTACATTTGTATACACAAAAAACCCTTCTGCAACAGTTTGTAAATAAAGGTAAACATTCAAAGAGTGATATTTAGCTTAAGTAAAAGTAGACTCCATTAGTACTTTCTCAAAGCAAACGGCCCAATCGCAGCCCATTGTTCTATACAAACAAGATTATCAGTCTCACCGTCCCAGACAAATCCATTATTTGCCAAATACCTTGACTCAACCCAGGAGCACCGTACACCGTAGACAAAACAGCAGCTAGGCAAACCATTAAAGCAATACACGTTGATTTTTATCTACATAGACACACGTATTTTTCACACCCACACACCATTGTAAAATCCATTATCGCAGTTTAAACCAATATGACTTATTAAACGCAAACATTTCACTTTCTAGTGTTGATATAAAAAAATTGCAAACAAGAAATCAAAACCAATAATTAAGCATTACACCAAAAAAACCTTCACAGAAATTCAATGCAAAGGAATGAGAGCACAAATCACAACATTTTCATAAGTAACAGCATCCCATCAAATGTTTAAAGGCAGAAAAAAAAAAAAAAAAAACACGGTACACAACATGTATCCCAAAGCCTTTGCAAGGCCTATTTTTGATGCCACTCTTGCCAGTCATTCCAGAGGGTTCCATGAGAACCCAAAATTTAGCATTGGGACAAACTCAATCTCCAGATGGGCAGTGGTAGCGCAAGGGCCTTACCTCGCTGTATGATGTGGGAGGATTGGTCTCGAGGTACAACATATTGGCGCTGAGGTTGAGCAGTGCAGCCGCTGTTTGCTCCACAGGCTCCAGGATTCTTACCCCTTGTTTTTCTTCTTTTATCCCCTAAAAGTGTGATGTGGGCTACAGAGGTAAACGGGACAGGCTTAAAGTCTCTATAGGAATTCAATGGGATTGCCATATATACCAGGGACGAAGAGGGAGGTCCTGAGAAATTACCTGTCCAATACCTGAGTCCAATACCACACCCTACTTTGGGAAGGTGTTGCCTGTCTTTTGGCTCTTCCTTTAAGATTTAACCCTAAGGAGTTCGAAGCACTAGACTTAGACATTTTCCAATGCAACTATTTAATTTCTATTGTGTTTTTTGTGCATATTATTTAAATAAGTGATTTTTTTTAATGTATAAAGTGATTTTAATTTTACTTAAATGTTTACATTTTTAAAACTAGCAAATGTGAATCAAACACAGATTGAAAAACCAAAATCTGATTGAAGAATTGAAAGATTGAAAAATCTGTGCAAGTGTGATTTTTTTATACTGCGATATTGTATGAAACAGGCTCTAACACCTAAAAGATATTAGTCAGAAGGAATTATCTAAGGTCAGCCATTTAACGGACTTATTTTAATTAAATGATGACACATACTTATAATTAAAATCAAATAAATAATCTATAAACTAGATTAATTTATTAATAAGATAATACGAAAACTTAAAATGATTTCAGCATTTGATGACATTTTAAACTGTAAGAGGCAAAACCAAACATGACGGATAATATTGTGAGACACAGTAAATGACTTTGCTATGAAACATGGAGCCTCCAGACACACAATTCCCTCTTGCTTTTGGAGGGAATTCTCTTTATCGTTCTACAATGACCTTAGAGCACTAAATTCTGTTCAGTAGTAGCATCCATAGCCCCTGTTTGCATAAGAATGAGTCCCTCCCCACCAGCCAAAGAGCCTCTAGCATGGCCCTATGAAAGTCTCACGAGAAACAATGGGACTACAGTTGACAGCTTGTATCTATCAGAGATGACTGGTGTAGATTTGTTTTGAATACACTAATGTTGTTTTAGATAGGTGTGAACCAACCCACTTCTTTGTGAATATTTAAATGTCTTCATGTTGATTCATTAGATGATACAGAAGAAAGGCCATTCAATCTCTTTTCAACTCGAGGTACTGATGTAATTTTTCAGCAAAATGCCAGTCATGAAATGTATTTAACTGCTTTTCTACACTATACATCCAATTTATGGCATTTGCCCTGTTAATGATCAGTTATTTCAGCAATTGACTCAACACCATCTTTGCAAACCTATATACTTCTACCAACCAAATATGGTAAATTTAATCCGTTTACCAGACTGACTTAGGAGAAAATTGTTCACGTCTGTATTCCTAAGGTTGGCAGTCCCATCCCCATGTACAGCAGCCTCATGCAACTTAGTCATCTTTACTGGGCAGACTGCAATTTTAATGCCCTATGAGTCATATACTTTTACAGGATATGGCACTAAACTAAAACTAATTTTAACTATTACCACCTCTAGAGAATGCTTTAAAATTCTTCAAAACTGTAGCTCACACCCTCTTGGGGGTAGATGTTATTCAGAGCACTTTTGATGGGGGGCAATTAGAGTTAGCTAAACAAACTTCTAATTACTTAAGAAAAACACTGGCTCCAATCTACAATGGGGTTAAGGCCCTCACTGAAGTAGCACTAAAATCACTGTGGGCTTATGCCGTCAACTCAACTGAGGTGTTGTGATTATAAGCTGACTGCAGTTGAACTCTTGCAAAAGTCTTAAATCACTAGAGCTAAATATTCCATGCTTACTTATAATACACAATTCATTATGCAGTGTCTATTACATTTGCTATTAATTATGCAAAGTACTCAAAAGAAAATAAACTGCAGCATTAAATATCCTGGAAGCAAATCTGTAGCTCCATCAATGTATTTGAAACTTGTAAAAATCAATGTTACATATACATACACTGTTCAAAAGTTAAGTCAGTTAAGTTTCTATACACTATCAGTCAAAAGTTTTTGAACAGTACGTTTTTTTTTTAAAGAAGTCTCTTCTGCTTACCAAGCCTGCTTTTTTATTCCAAATTATTTAAAATAACTTCTATTTGAATATATTTTAAAATGTAATTTATTCCTGTGATCAAAGCTGAATTTTCAACATCATTACTCCAGTCTTTAGTGTCATATAATAATTCAGAAATCAGTCTAATATGCTGATTTGCTGTTTAAGAAACATTTTTTATTATCAATATTTAAAACAGTTGCATAAGAGTACATTTTTCTCAACTCTTTGATGAATTGAAAGATCAAAAGACATTAATCTGAAATATTTTTTTTGTAACATTATACTCTATACCTTTCAAAAGCTTGAAGTCAAAAGTGTTTTTTCAGGGGGGAATTAATTTTTCTATTAAGCAAGGATGCTTTAAGTTGATCGAAAGTGACGATAAAGACATTTAAAATAGTACAAAAGATTTCTATTTCAGATAAATGCTGTTCTTCTGAACTTTCTATTCATTAAAGAAACCTGAAAAAAATCTACTCATCTGTTTTTAACAGTATAGTTTTTTGAGAGGCAAATAGCAAATTGAGCAGAATATTAGAATGATTTCTGAAGGATCATGTAACTGGAGTAATAATGCTAAAAATTCAGCTTTGAAAACACACGAACATATTAAATTTTAAAATAGTCAAATAGAAAACAGTTATTTTAAATAGTAAAAATATTACACAATTTTACTGTTTTTGCTGTACTTTGGATTAAAAAAATAAAGGCTTGGTGAGCAGAAAAGAATTCTTAAAAAAAAAAAAAACATTAAAAATCTTACTGTTGAAAACTTGACTGGCAGTGCATTTATTTATTTTTGAGATTTTCTAGTTTGCATTAAATTGAACAAAAATGATGAAATATCAGTTAAATTATAAATTATAATATTACAACATTTCAATTAAATTTTGTTCTTTTGAACTTGATTCAAAGAATGCTAAAATGTGCAAGCACAACATTTTCAACATTGCTAATAAATGTTTTCTCGAACACCAAAAAAGCATAACAGAATGATTTCTGAAGACTGGAGTAATGGCGGCTAAAAATTCAGCTTTGCCATCACTGGAATAAATTCCATTTGAAAAGATTAAAATATAAAACAGCTATTTTAAATTGTAATCTATCACAACATTATTTATTCTGTTTATACTGTATTTCTTATCAAATAATTGCAGACTATTTAAAAAAAAAATGTTTTTGAAATTTTAGAATACTTCCACTTTCATTATTGCCACAATTAAAACAATAAGATTGTTTGTACGGCCTGTGTGTTTTATTAATCAATGTTAATATCTCAAATGTTTTTAAAGTGTTTATTGCACTGCCTTGAAAGGCTACTCCTGGTCAAGAAGTTATTTATGTGTCCCGTGGGGGTCAGAGGTGACAGAATTAAGGGACAGCCTCAGGTGACAATAGTCACGGTGCACAAAGGGCTGGACCCCTAAACCTGACCCACCTCACAATCACAAATTATACCACAGTCTGCAGTCAGAAGCAGTAAGCCCCTATAAGGTTTTGCTTTAGGGAGGCACGACCATTAATAAAACAGAATATGTAGACTACATTTGCATTTCCAAATGGCTGACGTGTCTAGTTATCAATCGTATACGAGATTGCAAGCAGGCTTTAATTTGACGTTTAGATAATGATGTGGCCTCATTTATTTATTTATTGTCCTATCCACTCTTACTAAACACACCCTATCTCTGAATAAAGATTGTACTTGTCAACTCCTATTGTGAAAGGTGATATACACACACAGTCAAACTAAAAATTATTCAGACACCAGATATAATCTAGTGGGTGCAGGACACTATAGTTAATATAGTGCAAAATGAAGTAAAGTGTGACATACTACACCCAAAAAATTCTTCATACAGTGGACTACCAGTAAAACTGATCAAAATTTGAGACCAAAATTTATTCAGACATTTTGCTTAAGAGTTTTTTTCCTTTAATTGCTAATGCGAACTTTTTACACGACAGGCTGAAAAAAAAATAGCTTGGTAATTAGTCAACAAAGTATTGATAGTTGTCTGAATTTTTGGTTGATTGTAATCAAACCTTTTTATCAAAGCTACCTGACCTTATCAAGATAAATTTGTTTGGACACAGTTTGACTCTGAGTTCTTATCATATTCTATTACCATTTTCTAAACTATAGTGAATAAACTGTGATAATGTGAAAAAGGTGCCTGAATAAATTTTCTTTTGACTGTATATTCATGCATACATGTAAAACAATTAGGCAACCGCTGTCAGGCAATAAACAGGCTTTGCAAAAAGGTGGTGAACCCAACTGAAGCTTCCCGGTGGCTCAGACAAAGGATGCTGCACTTAGATCTATATGAACACTTAAAGGACTGTTTGGGCTTACAACTCTTGGATTAGTGAGGTGTCATGTGTCAGGTGGCTAGTGTTTTAAAAGACACCTGTTGAAGAAACCCCTTTAAGTGAGAAATAAAGAGGCAAGAAGTTTATTTATAGTGTTCAAAGTGGTTAAGAAACTCTGCAGGAGTGAGAAATAAACAAGGGTTTATTTTACATAAAGACATTTTGCTATTATATGACGGGATACGTGTCATTCCCTGTGGTACTTAGATCGAAAAATAAGTTATAAAATAATAATTTTTAATAATGTTTTATTTTCTTCAGCAGTTTTGCTTTTGAAAATCCATCTATGTGGCAATCTGCTTTAACCGAGTTCACTAGCTGATGGGTAACAGTGCTATAGCTCAGGATAATAAGCTGTCTGTGATGTTAAAGACTAAACACCTGTGGACATCAGACAGCAAAAGTCAACACCTGTACTCTGAACTTTAAAATTGTTTTACAGCATAATTGGCACCAGTCCTCGCTATCCTGTTTTGATCCTTGTCTAGTCTTCGAGGGATTGCATTCTGTTTTAGTTAAAAGTTACCAGTTTCAAATCATGATGTCTGACCTCAATATAATGCATCCTTTTAGCTGCTGACCAGAAAAATACGTAATACACAAGACATTTGCAAAACTAATAAAAAAGCCAACTCCTACACGAAATAATAACACAATGCAGAGCATTTCAGACAAACCAGGTCAAAGGTCACTCCTGTAATTTTCAGTATGAGACTTAAAGACTTAAAGGGAGATCTTCGTTCATCTTCGGGAAGACAAATTAAGATATTCTGATAAAATCCGAAAGCTTTCTGACCCTGCATAGACAGCAAGGGTCTTACCACAGTCAAGGCATAAAAACTTAGCAAGGTTGTTGGTAAAATAGTCCATGTGACAGCAATAATTCAACCGTAATTTTATAAAGCTATGAGAATACTTTTTGTGCTCAAAGAAAAAAAAAAAAAGACTTTATTCAGCGATTTCGGTGCATCATAGTACTCTCGATAATAGCTTCTGTCCTGGGAGAGAATAAAGTTGCTACTTTGTTTTCTTTGCACACAAAAAGTATTCTCGTAGCTTCATAAAATTACAGTTGAGCTCATGTCTCGTGGACTATTTTAACAATGACCTTATGTTTCACTGCCTAACCATGGTAGGATCCATGCAGTTTATGGAGGGTCAGAAAGCTCTTGGATTTCATCAAAAATATCTTAATTTGTGTTTTGAAGATGAACGTATTAGGAACGTATTTGGAACAACATGAGGGTGAGTAATCAATGACAAAATTGGCATTTTTTTTGGGTGAACTATCCCTCTGAAGATATTTTAGTTATTTAGAGATATGGGCTATAATTTTATAAAACATGAGACAAAATTGTCTAGTTCTTACAAATATGTAACACGTAATGCCTTATTATATTAGTGTAAGAGAAAACAGTGTCGGTGGAAAAGGAAGAGAGTGAAGAAAAGGAAAGAGACAGAGTGAAAAAGAAAGAGAGAGAGAGAGAGAGAAAGAAAAAAAAGAGGTAAATGTTTAGATGGATTACTCTGTACCTTGCCAGTACTGTTTCATTTCGCTTGAGGCAAACTGGTGGGGTGAAGAGTCAGCAGTGATTTAGCAGTCGTGATTTAAACGGTGGGAGTTAAATCTCAAATTAAGAGTCGGAGAGAATTGCATATACATTTTTTTTTGGTCCTTTTGTTTTAGAAAAACTTTTTAGCAGCTCAGAAGATTTGAATTAAACATGCATCAGCATTATGAAAACCTTCACATTTATGCAGAAAAATAGCCTTTATTATTATATATATATATATATATATATATATATTAATATATATATATATATATATATATATATTTTTAATAAATGCTGATTAACCTAAGAGACTGGTTTATTAAATCAATCCCAACATTTTAAATAACTCACAAGAACGTTTAAGATATATGAAAATATATGACGAACAGTAGCTACAGAATGAATGGATGGCGGTAAGGAAGCACGCCTTAATTATGTGTT